>NC_044908.1:22919967-23002467 GCF_001633185.2 Quercus lobata | reverse complement strand
AATGACCGATACTCTAGCATCTTCTATTCCTTCCACCTCCTCTCCATCTTCTTTGAGTGGTGTCATGACTCTCGAGGCCATCATGGCGCAGTTTCAGCGCATGGATGCTCGCCTTAACACTCTCAGTGATGAGTTATGTCAGGTGAACACCTGTCAGTTGTATTGCACGCCGACAAGCTTGCCTCGGTGGTTTTGCTGCTTCTCCATCTCCTTCTCTAAAGTCTTTGGCAGATTAGGATGAAGATGTCAGCTCTTCCAGTGATGATGAGATGACAACCTCTCAGTGACTTACCCTTTTTCGTTCTTGACAAAAAGGGGGGAGTAGTTTTGGGATAATAAGAGTAATCTTGTATTTAGGGGGAGAGTTAACATAGGACATTTTTGTTAGAGGGAGTGTCTATATTTTGAGGGATGTAGTGAGGATTTTATGTACTTTTCTCTTCTTTCTTTGTAGTTACATTATCCTCTTGTACAACGATCTTGTGACCATTTATTTATGACATACATTGTATTTATTTTTCATTTACATATATCATGATGTATGTTTCTTTTCACCTATCTCTCCATGTGGTGTTTCTTTTCTTTCTTTATACATATGCTTCTTTATGTATGTAATCTTTATTTCTATTTCACACTAAGATGCCTTGATGAGTTTTGTTTGAAGTGTTTCAGAAAGACAAGTTGTGAAAATCTATTATGCCATGAACGCTCTTCTTGCAAAATTTTTCAAGAGTCTATATTAGGGTTATATTTTATTGTATTCAACAAGTGGTTATGAGGTTAATGATTTAAGAATTCTCTCATAATTCATATGTTTATTGTGGCTTTGTCACGGATTGTCAAATGGGGAGATTGTTAAGACATATGTGAGACTTGTTAGAGACATGTTATGTAAATTGGCTAATCCTTTGAGAAAAGACACTTTACTTGTAATTAGGTAGATATAGGGTGGGTTTAGTATTTCAAGGAACAATAGTTCAAGTTTTGTATTGAAGTCATGCAAATCTGTGTAAGAAACAAGTGAAGTAGTGTTGTTCATTAAAACTCGACAGATAGCTCGATAGAATCATTTCTATCGAGGTTTAATGATGGATCTTGACAACAGCTCGACAAAAGCTGTATCTATCAAGAATTATGAAATTAGAATTTCTAGATCTGATTCACGCATATCTATATGTATTTGTGTAGGGTTTCTTTTTTCACAACCCTATACATATATAAGGACTATTTTAAGGGCCGTCACATTTGATGCAAAGTGATGCAAAGGTTGTTGCACTTGTTGTTACATGCATATTGTGACCAGAGACAATTTGCCTTAGTTCATCATATTTCTCTCTAGAAGCTACTGCATCTTTGCACCAAGGATTTTGTGACCAAGGAGCATCTTGATCTTCATTGTTGGATGAACAGAAGAACTTTGTAGCCAACATCTTCCTCAAGTTGGTGTGTTAGTCATGTACTGGAATTCATGCATAATTGGTTAGTCATGTATTGGGATTCATGCATTGAAAGGAGAGATTGCCACTACATTATAAATCCAATTGGGTATTGGGGTAAGGTTTTAACTGTAGATTTGTATTAGGTACTAGGATTCCTATTACTTGTAATCGCTTGTTTTGATAATAGTGAATTCTCAAGAGTGGTGACCTTAAATTCACCGTTGGGGTTTTGCTTCAGTGGTTTTCTCTATTCGTAAACAAATCACCTGTGTCAAATTTATTTTCCATTGCATTTAACATAGTTGGTGACTTGTTTGTGCTACCACACTTATTGCATGTAATTGAATCTAATTAATTTCACTTGGCTAATTAATTGATTAAGTTACCAAATAGGTCAATAAATTCTTGGCCTATCACTAATGAAGAAACCGCAGTAACTACAATAGATAGAATAAAAAAGTCAAGAGTGAGACTTACAGGGTAAAACTGAAAGTGCAATGGAAAGAGATGCATTACTTGCCATATGAATAGCCTAAGCTATGATGTTTTGTAGTTTAGTTGAGGAAAGGTTGATAGTGGATCCAAAAGACTAGGACTTAGTTGAGATGAAAGATATTAGTAGAGTAGACTTAGTATTAGCAACAACAGCAGTAGATTTGTTGCAATAGTAACAATTCTCAAGAGTGTGGCTAGGATGCTTGCAATAATTATAAAAATTTTTGTTGGATTGCTTGTGACGATTACCAAAGCTAAAGGTATCACACCCTAATTGCGAAGATTTCTCTATGGGGGGAGTAGAGGGAGTGATATCTAGAACATTAAGCTTATTTTGGGCTTGAAGGTTTGCAAGATGAGCTTCTTCTCCAATCAACATATTTATAGTAGTATCAAGAAAGGAAGGAGGAGTGCAATTAAGAAGCTGACCTCAGATGGGCTCATAGGTATCGTTAAGTGGGCTCATAGGCATCGTTAAGTGACATCAAGAATTCCTAGAGACAAAATTCATCTCAAACAGTAGCATATTGCTAAGCATCCTTCGAGCACACCCAAGTTGGATCATAAAGGTCAATTTGGTCCCAAATGAAGCGAAGATCATAGTAGTCATTGATAGATTGCCTTGGTTCTTGCTTGAGCTGATGCAACTCTACCATTAATTGATATTTCATGGATCTATGAGAAGTGGAGAATCTTTGGCCAACATATCCCATATAGATTTTGCATCATCAAAGCTACCCAACAGATTGGAGATGGAGGAAATGGAAGTTTTCCAAAGCCAAGTAAGTAAGGATCATGTGGTTTTGACTATCCCATTCAACCATGTGACTGATGAAGGCAGTATCTTCTTCAGCTACCCCTTTGACAGGAATAGTGATTGTACTAGCACAATATTGCCAGAAAATGCGACTCTTAAGAAAACTGCACATAGCTTAAGACTAAGATAAGTAGTTTCTATTCCCCTCAAATGTAGCATTGATGGGGCTGTAAGCGACTAAATTTCTAGTTTGAAATATATCAAACAAGTAAAGTAATTTCACAAATGTGAATTTGTATTGATAATTGTGTAGTACAATTCTCTGTGATTACAAAAGATTGATCCTTTGATTCGATCTCCTTGAAAGATTTGTTGATTGGGATTGTGATAATGTGATTTTGTTCTGAACACAAGATATCCTTCAATTTAGTTGAGGAATGGAACGAAGATCTTTGAAACAAAATTACAATGAATCTCTGGCTATGAGCTTGTTAGAAATTCTTTGTTCTTCGTGCTCTTTGTGTTCTTCGTGTGTTCTTTGTGTTCTTCGTGCGTTTGTCATCTTCGAAGGTTTGTGGTGGAAGTTCTTCGGGGCTTTAGAGGCTTGAATCAGTGGCTTGAATCCGTGAAGCTTCACTAATTTGTGGTTGTTTAAGGTTTCTGGAGGCTTTTGAGCTTGATTCCAGTGAACTTTGAGATCTAAGAAGATGATGATTCTGCTTCAAATGTTCTTTGTATTCGAAGGTTTGTGGTGGAAGTTCTTCAGGGGTTTGGAGGCTTGAATTCGTAGAGCTTCACTAATTTGTGATTTGATGATGTTTTCGGACCTTTGAGCTTGATTCCTACAAACTTTTGGATCTAGTCAGATGGTTTGGATGATTCTGCTTCGAATGTTCTCTGATTTTGGGGTTGAAGTTCTTGAAGTTCTTGGAGGCTTCAGGGCTTGATTCCAGCAGAGCTTTTTCACTTCTGAATCTTGGTCCTCTGAATCTTGATCCTCTTAAATGTTTTAGGAAGGCTTCTATTTATAGGAGTTTAGGGGTGGGTGAGCAACACGTGGCGGAGTCCGATTGGTGACACATGTCACAGCCTGATTGGTCCGCTTATGTCATTGCTTACACGTGCGAAGCTGCTTGTGTCATTGCTTACACATGCGAGGTTGCTTGTGTCATCGCTTACACGTGCGTTGATGCGTGATTGGTTTTTGCATGACACTTGGCAAATTTCTGTTGGCTTCTGAATAGTGATAGCAAAACCTAGTAGCAGTACGTGATGCTTTGTAATTGGCTGTATTTTGTGGACTTGGTAATGAGACATGTCAGCTTGTGATAGGTCGGGAATTTTCCCTCTCTACAAATGCCCCCTCGAGACTCGTTCACGCACACAGTCTCGGAGTGTGGTGTGGGAATGAGTTTCAAAAATTGATTTTTGGTACTTGACTCTTTAAGTGAAATAGTTGAAGGTGGTGGAGCTTTCAAAAGGATAAGATAATTTCCGAAGAGTAGACCCACCCATATGAAAGGCTTTGATGAGACTGAAAAGAGGTCTGCAAGTATTTGAACGTACTTGCGTGATAAAGCCTTTTCAGTAGAGATTAAGTTGAAGTAATTTCAGGAGAGTATTTTGGATCGTTGGCAGCGATCACAAGATGTTGAAGATGGGGATGAAGCGAGGATGTTGGCTGGGTACAGCATGCAAAGTCACAGGGCTAGCCTCGTGTTCTTAAGAACTTTTGATGAAGTTATTTCAGAAGTTCATGCTTTGGATTATAATGAGGACATATGAGAAAATGGTTGAATGTGCATGCGTAATTGTTTCACTCAATTTAAGTTGAGGTAATTTCAAAAGAGTATGGATTCTGGGTATGCTAGCGGTGGTGGTGATGAAGATGAAGTGAATGAGTGAAACATATGCCACCATGGCGCTGGCCCTATTTGTTGGGGACCTTTTGGTGTAGATGTTTATGGGAAATACACCTTTGGATATAGGACTGATTGCATGCTGAATGAGGTCCGGCAGCGAGTAATTGAATGTGCCTGTGTGATGGGACCATGCTGACAGACGTTAAGTTGAAGTAATTTCAGAAGAGTACCTTTTGAAATTCTTCAAGCTAATTTTAAGTTGGAGTAATTCCAAAAAGTGAGTTTTGAGGTATTAGCAACGATGACCTTTGGGTCCCATAGTAGTGGGGACATGGAATAAGGCTTTGGTGACCATTTACCGATACCAAAGGCTAAATTCTAATGAGCTGGTGCCTTGGAGGTTGTTTTAAGTGTTGGATGGAAGACAATTTGTAGGATACCCCAACACTTTTTACCATTTTCACCTACTGCCGCTTGTTGGAAAAGCACAGAAAAATGAAAGATGGAGCTAACTTGTGATTCTGGTCTTAGAAACCAGCCAAGTTGCTGTTTGTTCCGAACCACTACTTCTGCTGGAAGACCAAGCAATTGGAAAGAGATTACAGGAGCCCTGAGGTTAGGAACAGGTGTGTTCGCTGGACTTGGATTTCCTGGCCAACCAAGTCCAAGGAACCATGGAACAGCAATGCAGACCTTGTTATAAGTAATTTTATGGGAAAATGCGGTCATTAAGGGGGGAAACAAAATTTACTTGGATCTCAAAACTGCAATGATGTTGTAAATAAGGTTTTGACCGAACCATAGGAGGGTTGATCTCAAATCGATTATAAAGCAATATCGGTTGCTAACTGTTGAGAATGATGAGGCCATAACGAGAAATGGCTGTGAAAATGAGGACTTGAAAATTTTGAAAGAAGCAAATCTTCATTTCATGATTCAATGTTTTTTTTTTGGATGAGTTTTTGATGAACTCGGCCCTCCTATTTATAGTAGAGAGATGAAGAATGGTAGATAGGTAGTTGAGAATAGTAGTTGAGAATTTTTGGTGAGAACGGTAGATGGGAACAGTAGGTGGGAATGGTAGGTTGAAGATTGGTAGGCACCGAATGGGAATGGAAGGTTGAACTAATGACCAGTGTAATTTCAAATTCATGACACACTTGTGATAGTTCATTTGTATTTTTAGAGGGAAGTCTTGATGAAGTCTAGAGAATAACCCTCTAAGGGAATCTAGACCAAGTGGATGAATCTCAAATTTTGATCTTGGAAGCCTAAGTTTTGGACATTGCTAATACTTCGGAGAAGTGTGTCACATAGGTGGTTTCCAAGTCCAAAACAAATAAGCGGATTTCACAAGCAGAACCTATGTGAAAATCTGAATAGGACAAACTTTGCTCGGACATCTTGATTCTTGGTCAAAGTTCACATTAAAGCCAACAGTGTGAAATCACATTATTTGAGCAATTTTGGATTCTCAAATGAAGAAATAGACCCCAAATTTGGAATGTACATGAAAAATTGAGCAAGACAAGTGTGGCTTGAAAATCTTGACTTTAGGTCGACTCCAACACAAAAGTCAACTATCTTGGAATCGAGTCATTTGTGCAATTTTCAAGTCTCAAATGATGGAACAGACACCAAAATCGGAATGTACGTGAAAAATTGAGTAAGATAGGTCTATCTTAAAAATTTTGACATTTGGTCAACATTTGCACAAAAGTCAACTTTTTGGAAATTGGACATTTGCACAATTTCTGAGTTTCGAATGAAGAAACGGGTCCCAAAATCATAATGTACTCGAAAAATTGAGTGGGATAGGTCCGTTTTGAAAATTTTGACTTTTTGGTCAAGGTCAAAGGTCTACTTGGTCAAAGCACTTTTTCTTTCCTTTTTTTTTTTTTTTTTTTTTTTTTTTTTTTTTTTTTTAAATAATTTCACACAGTTCGGATCGGATCAGATTTTCGGGTCGGTCTGGGTCAAATGGGTCAGATCGTAGTGGGTGGTGACGTCATCCATGACGTCATTGCGCTGGGCTCATGTGTCAGCGTGTACGCGTGAGAGATCGCTGGCACGTGGGAGCGCATGAACAAGAGTGGCGGCGAGTGGGAGCGCGTGTACCTGGCTCCGTGACTACCGGATTTTCTAGCAGCGCGTGGGAGCTCTTTTGATCCCGAAATTCTTGGGTTTTGTAGATCGGAGGCCGTAGAATCTCCTGGTATGGTCTGTTTTCTGAAATCGTGGGCAAATTTGCACAAATTTGAAGGACTAGGCCATGTATCCTCGCTAGTCTGTGGCGATGTGTGGTGGTGCGTGGGGTCCCTGTTGTTGATGAGCTTTCTGGGTTTTGCACTTCTAGGGCCGCTGGATCGAGTGGTAATGCCATTTCCTTGAACTGAAGTCTGGATTTGTACGAATATGAAGGAGTAGGCCGCGATCCTCTGAAGTTTTTGGCGGCGCGTGGTAGCACGTGGCCGGGTATCTGGACCTTGATTTTTCAGGTTAGGTAGATCAAAAGTTGTAGAAGATTTCTGTTGGTTTAATTTTGTGAAATCCTGTCAGAAATTTTAGAAATCCAGAAGAGGTGACGACGGACATTGTCAAACTTGTTGCTATTTTAGACTTTTTAGTCCATTCTTCATTGGCTGCTCTGGTAGGAGGGTGACTGCGTTTAGACTTGAGGGTCAAAAGGTAGGTGGTGAGTCACCATTTTTTTTGTTTCTCTACATTAAATGCCATCTTTTATTTTCAAAATTCGGTGCAGATTTCCCTGACTTTGAGAGCATTTGAGTTTGCAAAATCTGACTTTGAACTCCACAAACCTCTATATAAGGCCACCCGGGGCATGCATTGAGTTGTATAAGCATAGATTCAGTGGGTGATATAATACCATAACTCCAAAGTGTAGAGAAATTATGCATTTTTTTTTTCTTCACAGGATAGAGATTAAAATTGAAAGCTCTCTCTCTCTTTGATTTTTTTTTTTTTAAAATTATATATATATATATATATATATATATATATATATATATATTTTAGACATGCCATGAGATTTTCTTTTGACAAGCTCTTTGTTGTTGCTTGTTTCTGTTATGCAGCATGCTTCCCTTGATCTTTAGGTTTTGACATCAAACTTTACGCTGACATTCTCATAGAAGTGTTTACCTTCATTTGGTGGCTTTGTATTTCATCGATAGCAACGTTCTTGCAGTGATGTATGCTTTTATGTTACATTATTTTCTTGCAACAAAAATCTTTTAGTGATATTCATCCTTGCAACGATGTTTCCATAAGGATATTCAGCTAGGCAACAATGTTATCGCCAGTACTTGTCGTTGGTGTCGTATTGGCTCGGGTGTTGACAATGAAGCAATACTAGTGCTGTTCGTTAATGGAACAATGCTAGAACTTGTTTTTGCATGAATGTGTTCCACACTTGTCTTTGCAACGTAGTCACACCAATTGTTCTTATCATGAAGCCGCGCAAAATTTGCATTTGCATGGAAGCAACCACATCAACACTTCATTCGCATCGAAGCAACCACGTCAACACTTCATTCGCATTGAAGCCGTGCCAATGTTCATCTTTGTTATGAAGTCACGTCAACACTTCATTCGCACCAAAGTCGTGCCAACGTTCATCTTTGTCATGAGGCCATATCAACACTTCATTTGTGCTGAAGCCATGAAGCCACGTCAACACTCCATTTTTGTCAAATCTGTGCCAACGTTTATCTTTGCCATGAAGCAATATTTGCACTTGCATCTACTATGAAGTCGCACCATTATTTGCATTGAAGCCGTGCCAACACTCATCTTTGCCATGAAGCCATATTTGCATTGAAACCGTGCCAACGTTCATCTTTGTCATGAAGCCACAACAATACTCCACATTAGCACTTGCACCTACATTGGCATTGCACCAATATTCAGAGGCAACATAACTCAGACATTGAGGATGCATAGCATTGTAGCTAGACATCAAGATTTTGGCGATGCCAACAAGACGTCGAAGATGCAAGGAGTTGCCAACAAAACCTTGAAGTCTCAAGAAGAATGCTGCCAAGACTTTGACATTGCATGGACATGCCCTTGGAGGAGAGATGATGCAACACCAACGTCAGATGCTGGAGGAAGGTGACATTGTCCAACTTTTGGAGACATGATGTGAAACTGCACCACTCAGAAGGGAGGTGATGTGGTTCAAATTTCAAAGTTGTGAAGTGGCATAACCTAGAAGAGAGACGATGTAGCTTAGACCTGTAAGGTACAAGAAGATGCCCCTAGAAGATAAGTGTTTTGAATACTTCAAAGATGTGGAAAGATGTCCATAGAAGATGAGCAATGCCATGTAGACTTCATTCCTTGCAAAAGAGGTTGAAAATTTTATTTTACTCCACAACCAAGAACCAACTTATGTTTATCATTAGTTCAAGGAAAGCAGAGTAACACCAATTCTTTGCAGCTGTCATTTTCTACCATAATGATCTTTGAGCATCATGTAGTGGGCAATTGACTGATCTTAAGTGACGCCTTGCCAATCAAAGGGTTCTTGAAAGCACGTTGATGGCCTATGGAGAAACTCTTCAAGCTAGACAGGCAATCCTTCTTCTTTTCATGTGACTGAACTTAGTGACAAGTATTAAGCTGCCTATGTACCCCAAAGAGGGATCAAGTCATCACATAGTTCAACATTTTTTTTTTATGACTTCCTTTTTTTTTTTTTTTTTGATAATTTCTTTTTGGATGATTTTTTTTTTAATAATTTTTTTTTTAGTGCGTGACTGAACTCAGCAAAAGATACTAAGTTGCCTACGTACCCTTAAGAGGGATCAAGTCATCACGTAATTCAAAAGAATTTTTTTTTTTGTTTTTTTTTTAATTATAAATTTTTTTTCTTTTTTTCTTATGTGTTTTTGCAAAAAAAGGGGGCGCGGTGTGTAATAGTGGATATCACCACTAATCAAACCCGAGACCTTGGCCTCAAGGGAGACACGGGCATCCAACCGCTACGCCACACTCGCAATTGGTGACATAGAGTGGGATTAATTTCTCCTTATTGGTACGCTTTCAAGGGTAATGGGAAGACATCATGTACTCTTGCAGCGCTACAGTGGTAGTTTAAGCTTTTACCGAGGAGCAATCCTTGATTTTCAAGTGTAGAAGTATTTAAGGAACTTCCCATTGATGGGGCCGATCCTTATGCCATCATCATTGCCGATCAACTTGTGAGCTTGGTTGGTGTTTGCCCCCTACCTGAGAGTTGGAAGTACATCACAAGCAACGGTCAAGAGGTTTGACCCAACAACTTCATCAAAGTTTAGATCAATCTTGTTTTCTTTGGCAAGCTTCATGATTTGTTCTTTGAAAACGAAGCATTTTTGGATTAGGTGGCCAATGATGCGATGATATTTGCAGTAGTTAGGGTCATCAACTTTCTCCATGTCCTCTAGTCGCCTACATTCTGGCAATTCAATTAGCTTTAATTGCAATAGTTGTTCTAAGATGTTTGGCATAGCTTCATCGGGGAACGGATATACTTTTTGCTCACGTTCCTTAAAAGTCAAGTGACGCACTTCATTCTTTTGCCATCCTTCAAGCTGTTTTTCATTTGCATTTACTCCTCTTCTTGGAACCTTGACTTCGGCAGTGTTAACAACCATTAGGTCTTTGATGCTGACTTTTGCATTCCTGTCATTCCTTCTTACTTCCTTTATGCTTTCCTCAAGTATAGGACGGTTTGTACTTCCGTGGCTAGCAATGCTCAACTCCATGTCATGGGCACGAGTTGCTAACTCTTCAAATGTTCGGGGCTTTATCCTTGAAGGATGTAAAGAAGTCCCCAATGCATGCCTTGGATGCACATCTCTACAGTAGATATTTCAGAAAGTCTACCCTTGCAATCTAGACTCAAAGAACGCCACCGATTGATATAATAAACGACGGGCTCATCCTGCCACTGTTTAGTATTGATAAGCTCCATCATGCCTACCGTACGTTGTGTGCTGTAGAATTGGTTGAGAAACTCTCTTTCTAGTTGTTCCCAATTGTCAATTGACTCAGGTTCTAAGTCTGTATACCAATCAAAGGCATTTCCCTTGAGCGAACGAACAAATTGCTTTACAAGGAGACCTCCTTGAGTCCCTGCATTCTCAAAAGTTTCTATAAAGTGAGCAATGTCTTGCTTAAGATTTCCTTTGCCATCAAACTGCAAGAACTTGGGGGGTTGATACCCATTTGGCATTCTCATGTTGTCAATGCGCTTTGTATAGGGTTTTGAATATGTGAGAGAACTTGTAGAAGAACCTCCATATTGTGCTCGGATGGTATTTGTTATCATGTCTTGTAATTGTTGGACTGACAACGAAGCAATCGAAGTAGATTGTTCTCGTCGGGAAGTGTTTTCAATTTCTCTCCCTTCGTTATCTTTCGTAGATGTGAATTTATGACCATGGCTTGATTTACCAAGATCTTGTACTTCGAGTTTGTTCATCAAAGTTGCAATTTGGAGGTCCTTATCTTCAAGTGCTTTTGTGAGAAGGACAACCCTTTGTTCCATTTTGGCCATCTTTTCTTCCATGGTAGAGGTGTTAGTCATCATGACTGACACAACTTCCCAAGATGATGGAGAAGAAATTGATTTGATGTGAGCACATGGAATCTCATTTTTTGGGTTCCCTTTGATGGGAGAGAAATCATGTGACCAACTTCTTGTGTAGGAGGAAGGGGATTTGCCCCCATACTTAAGGTGTTCCAAGGTCGAGATGTCCTTGTTGACGACCTTATTTCTTGTAAGAGGGTCTAAGGAGATGATTATCTGGACCTTGGCTTCCTTGGTTGATTGAGATTGAAGTTGATTGTGTGCTTTAGGTTGGCTACAATTGATTGCACCAATGCAGTTGTTGGTAGTAGCCGTACCAAGTCTAATTGAAGTAGCTATTGTTGAAGCTTGAATGTTCTTGCTAGAAGCCATTGAAGTAGGCAGCAAGATGATGTTGATTTCTTTCGTTGAAGGAGAATGAGATGAGAGGCAGAGAGGTCCCACCAAGCGTGCCAGAATTTGTAAGCGACTAAATTTCTAGTTTGAAATAAATCAAACATGTAAAATAGTTTCACAAATATGAATTTGTATTGATGATTATGTGGTACAATTCTTTGTGATTACAAAATATTGATCCTCTGATTCGATCTCCTTGAAAGATTTGTTGATTGGGATTGTGATAATGTGATTTTGTTCTGAACACAAGATATCATTCAATTTGGTTGAGGAATGGATCGAAGATCTTTGAAACAAAATTACAATGAACCTCTAGCTATGAGCTTGTTAGAAATTCTTTGTTCTTCATGCGTTCGTCATCTTCGAAGGTTTGTGGTGGAAGTTCTTCGGGGCTTTAGAGGCTTGAATCCGTGGAGCTTCACTGATTTGTGGTTGTTTAAGGTTTCTGGAGGCTTTTAAACTTGATTCCAGTGAACTTTGAGATCTAAGAAGATAATTTGGATGATTCTGCTTCGAATGTTCTTTGTATTCGAAGGTTTGTGGTGGAAGTTATTCGGGGCTTTGGAGGCTTGAATCCGTAGAGCTTTACTGATTTATGATTTGATGATGTTTTCGAACCTTTGAGCTTGATTCCCACAAACTTTTGGATTTAGGCAGATGGTTTGGATGATTCTGCTTCAAATGTTCTCTGATTTTGGGGTTGAAGTTCTTGAAGTTCCTAAAGGCTTCAGGGCTTGATTCCAGTAGAGCCTTTTCACTTCTGAATCTTGGTCCTCTGAATCTTGGTCCTCCTAAATGTTTTAGGAAGGCTTCTATTTATAGGAGTTTGGGGGTGGGTGAGCAACACGTGGCGGAATCCGATTGGTGACACATGTCATAGCCTAATTGGTCCGCTTATGTCATCGCTTACATGTGCTGGACTGCTTGTGTCATCGCTTATACGTACGAAGTTGCTTGTGTCATCGCTTACACGTGCGCTGATGCGTGATTGGTTTTTGCATGACACTTGGCAAATTTCTGTTGGCTTCTGAATAGTGATAGCAAAACCTAGTAGTAGTACGTGGTGCTTTGTAATTAGCTGTATTTTGTGAACTTGGTAATGTGACATGTCAGCTTGTGATAAGTCGGGAATTTTCCCTCTCTACAGGGGCAATGAAGAAATATATCATTTTTAACCATTTAGAGGCAAAATATACAAAAATAGACTACAAAAATAAAATTTACGGGAAAAACTAGGTAAGGAGCACCTAGACTACAAAAACATCAATAGTCAAACTCAATTGGTAGCGGTCAAAGTCAACGATCAATAGTGATGACGTCAGCAAGATGATGTAAGTAGCTAACTGTTGCTGACATGGTGGTTGATGTAAGTAGCCGATGTGGTGATGACATAAGTAGTGACTAGATGATGATGTTAGCTAGGGCTGACGTGGTAATGATGACGTCGCAAATGATGTAAGCCTAAAACAGAGGACGATACGTGAGGCACGTGACTGAGACAAAGATTCTTTGGGCGGCACAGGAGAGCTTCGATGATTGTAAGATTTCCATAGTTGAGTAGATCGGGGCAAGACAATCAGAGTGGTACCTGCAGAAAGGTAATCGGAGCAAGATTCACAGCGGAAACAGTAAAGGTAGTGGTCTTTGTGCTGTGGGACTCTTTAATGACAGGGACTAAAGGTCCCGAACCCAGGGACAACGGCTAAGAGACATTGGAGGTCCAACAGTAAGTGGCTACAGTGGCTACTGTGATGGTAGAAGCGATGAGAGTGGAGTAACACCGATAGAGACAAGACTGCTAAGAGAAAGGTCAGAGCAGTGGTCTTGATACTATGTTAGAAATACTAAATGAATAGTATCATATTTCTCAAGTAATAAAATATACATGAATGCCTTTATATAGAAGGCAAAGTGTGTAGTATAGATATGTGTGTAGTACAATTAAACAAAGTGGGTCTAAGGCCCATAGCCTATTACACGTTAACAATATTAAAGGGCAAATAAAAGTCTTTTGTATTGTAGTATCGTTAATAGTAGTCTTTTTACTAATTGTTACTATTTTCATTCATAACTACTTATTTTCTCCTGTGAATCTACATAATTCAATTAATGGTCAACATGCATACAATTGTTACCATGGGAAACTACTTAAAACTCTAAACATTTAACCCTAGTTTTAAAGTAAAATATAAAATTTCTAAAATGTGATGGTGCAACGACTAGAGATCCATATTGAGAGTCTTTTTCAAATGTAATTTTGGGGTTTATGAGTGGTATATTTGAGGTTTTTATCTTGATTTGAGAATTTTTGTAGTATCATTTTGGGGTTTTTGTGTGAATAATTTGGAGAGAGAAAAGGAAAATGTTTTCAGAGGTGGGCCATTCAAATTTTTTTTTTTTTTTTTTTAACCAAAGCTCAAATAATAAACTTAGCCCAAAAAGTACCTTTAATCATTTTAAGAAACTCATGTGTTTTTCAACTTACACTCTGTAAGGACACGATTCCTGCGCGGCCCAGTGACATTTTTGGGTTCACGCGGGAGAGATCCCTCACAATACGATTTGTAGAGAGTGGGCTTGAAAAGCTTGGGCTTGGTCACGGGGGGACGGTCCGGTCTGGATTTCAGAAAGATCCCTGTGGAAAATGGACTGGGCCTAAACGTTTAAAGCCCCGCCATGCTGCCACTTCTGAGAATGGGCTCCTCGGACTTGATCCGAGGACCCTTGTGGTCCTTTCCGGCTGTCCAACGGAGGACTTTCTCTGTTCTGTGCATGGATCGTTCCGGCGATCTTCCTCATGAAGTCTCCTTTTTTTCTCTCTTGCTAGATTCACTTACTTCTCCTTTTATACTAGTGTGCGTTCGATGTCCTTCGTCCACGTGTAGGGTCAGTCTTTACAAATACTGACATTGGTCCCATCAGTCTAATCCCGGAATTGTTGGGGATGACTTGATAAAGCTGTAGAGTATGGTTCTGTCAGGCATTGGGCCTTATCCAGAAGGGTATTTAGGGTAATCGCCACAAGGTATTTTGGATTTCCTTACGAATTTATCCCTTTATTCTGGGCGGATCATGGGCCTGCCGAGGACTAGACTGTCCTCGGCTGCCTCCCAAAAATTGGTCCGTGCTCTGCGTCATGGAGCTTGGGCCACAGTTCTCCTCGGATTGGGCCTCGGACTCTCTAAGGGCAAATGGGCCTGGTCCACGAATTGCTGGGCCCCACAATAGCCCCTCAAAACCCTTCTATCCGAATTCCGGATTGGAAAGGAGGGTTTTGGCAAACCCGGGCCCTTAATATGGCCCATTTAGCTTGATCCCGCATTTATGTGAGCGGTTTCCCAGGAAGTTAGGCGGTTTTTGAGGGATTCCTTTTAATCCGCTCGGAATATGCTCCTGCCGCTTGGATGTCCCAGACGCGCCCTTAATGAATTCCCCTTAACGAGGCTCATTTATATCCGGCGGCTCATTTGATAAGGTGGAGAAGTGGAACGGACGCCTCTTTTTTCTTCAGATTCTTTGGGAAGGTTGAATGCATTTAATGCCATCCGTTCTGCTCTTCCTATAAGAAGGCAAGTAGGAGGCCATCACTTTCGTACTAACTCCCTTCTATTCTTCTGAGATCACAACAAATGATGAAGAAATCATGCCCCTCCTCTAGACACCATATTCTGATAAAGCTTGAAATGGCTCGATCAGGGCAAGGGTGGCGCAGACTTAAGATCTGTCTCGCCTCTCTTTCAGCCAAAATCCGAAGCAGGGACTCGTCGTGTCGAACTCTCGGCGTGACTGAGTCGAGAACAACCAAGACCAGCACCACCCGGCTCCTCATGAGCATACCTAATATGACACCAACGTGTTAGGAGTCAGGGCTGAGGCAGGGGCTAAGTGCTTCTGCTTCTCCCTCTTTTGCTCCTTGGTGCCCTCTTCCGCTTTCCTCTTATAGTCTTCCCAGCACCAGTTCCGTCTTGGTGCCTTCCCTTTTCCCTCTTTTGCTCCTTTTCTTTCTTTTCATCCCTTCTCTCTTCTTCTCCTCCTTCTTTACTCATGTCCTCCATCTTCCTCCTTCATCTCCTCCATCTTCTTCATTGATTTCTTCCTTACTATTTCCTTCTCCTTCAATTCTTCTTCCTTCTCCTTCAATTCTTCTTCCTTGTTCTTCATCCTTTTCCGAAGAAGGTTCTTGTCATGATATGAGCAATGTTGAGGCAGAGACTGAAGAGACCTTGAAGATGAGTTTTAGAAGAAGCCTGACTGTTTACTTCTCTGTACTGCGAGTGTTATCGTTGCTTCAGCAGTTCTCCTTTTGTATAGGCTTGTTTGAGCCCTTTTTCGTACATTGTAATAATCTCTTATATTAATAAAAGTGTTTATTATTTCATTTTGCATATTCCGTTTATGTTTTTGTATATTGGTAAATGCTGCTCGGCTCAATGAGAAAGTATCTAAACCGATGACAACTAAGACCAAAATACTTGATAATAAAAAGATGTTGCCATAACTCTAATATAAGTGTTTGGCCCAATAAGGCCGACCAGTGAAAAGTAATGATTACCCATGCTGGTCGAGGAGAGAACTGGAGGCTTGATGCCGTGTTTGGGTCCGAGGACCATACAAGGCCTTGATTCTATCCAAAACTCGTAATAATAATAATTTTTATACTTGGTTTCCCCATAGGCTTGAGTCCGAGGACCATGCAAGGCCTTGGTTCAGTCCATAACTTGTAATAATAATAATTTTATACTTGGTTTCCCCATAGGCTTGAGTCCGAGGACCATGCAAGGCCTTGGTTCAGTCCATAACTTGTAATAATAATAATTTTTATACTTGGTTTCCCCATAGGCTTGAGTCCGAGGACCATGCAAGGCCTTGGTTCAGTCCATAACCTGTAATAATAATAGTTTTATACTTGGTTTCCCCATAGGCTTGAGTCCGAGGACCATGCAAGGCCTTGGTTCTGTTTTATTCCCTCTCCTTAGGTATCCCGTACGCGGCCGGGCAGGAGGTTGTCCTCGGCATTAGTTATTACCCGGCGTGGGCCGTAGTCCGTGGGCCATCATGTAGCAAGGGCATGGGCCGCGAATTTACTAGGCCCACAGATCATGAGATATTTCCATAATCTTTGGCCACGCGGTACTCTTGGGTGTCCCGATGTTCGAGGTGCACCTCGACGAGGCTCCTTTAGTCTTGTCGTTGCAGAGGTTTGTTGGAAGTCGAGCTGGAGACGTTTTGTCTGTAGCGTTCCTTGGGAAGCTGCGCTAATTAAATGCCACCACCCTATCTCCTCAAATAAATAAGAGAGCAAGTTTCTTTGCCTAGGCACCAGCTCCTTAGTCTCCTCCTTCAGCTTCTTCCCGCAGTAAGTCATGTTTGAGACGAGGGTCGGGGAAGAAAAACTCTCTCCGCCGCAAAGGCGCCACGTTCTCCTCAGGCTCAGAAGAGTGATATACGGGTAACGAAGGCATAGATTCAAAGAAATATTCCCTTATGACAGAGGGGAGAGGGTGTTTCCCACGCTTTTAGTCAAAATCCGAAGCAGGTTCTGGTCATGCCAGATTTTTGGTATGTCCGAAGAAGGAATTTCCACCATCAGCACTGTCTACCCTGCAGCCGGCAAATTTCTGCGGGGGCTTCCCAACTTCCGGTTCCCTGCATCTTCTTTGTAGATGGTGTTAGCCTGAGGTCAGGTTCTTTTGCTGCCTGAGTTTCGGGCACGTGAAAGCGTTGAGGATGAAACGAGGTCTTGAGGCAGTAGCCAACCTCTCCTCTGTGCTACCTGCATCCTCCCCACTGCGGCGTGAGGCTCAAGTTGGGCTCCTTTGCTGCCGGAGCTATGGGCAGGCGAAAGCATGGGGGAAGGGACAAGGCCTCGAAGCAGTAGCCAACCTCTCGTCTGTGCTACCTCCTCGGCCTTCTCTTGCTTCCTTGTAACTTTCCTTTCTATCATGTAGCAAGTTTTATCACAAGTTGATTTCAGCTTTTTGTTGTATGCTGTACTGTTTCTTTGTTTTAATAAGAAAGGAAATTTTGCCTACTTATTTTGAATACTACTCTTTTTGCAACATTATTTTGTGGAAGGGTGTGCTCCCTGTGTCTGTTTCTTCAATGATACTTAGAGCAGGAAGTTTTGAAACATAATCCAATCAATTCTAATGTACCAACACTACCAAACATTACGGCGATGACTCATAGCAAGTTTAACTCAGGTAACTAGCAAAAATAACAATTGAATATTCTATGATAAGTATGAGAGTACCGTCCGAGGAGTTGACGGAGGGTAAAGAACTCAAATTGTTTCTCAGGTGACGTATTGCCCTACGTCGCATCGATTCCCCTGGTGCTGCAGATCTAAGAGCAGACTTGCGAATCCCCGCAGTTTGGGAACTGACCCAATGGTGAGTGGAGAGCTTTCCTCAGATGAATCCAAATTCTACGTAATGTAGTTTTTCCTTACGAGTAGTTGGTTTTCCCATAAGTTTGAGTCCGAGGACCATACAAGACCTTGGTTCCGTCCAAAACTTGTGATGTTTATCTCTTGTACTTGGTTTCCCCATAGGTTTGAGTCCGTGGACCGTGCAAGACCTTGGTTCTGTCCAAAGCTTGTGAGATTTGTTTTTTTTTTGTGCTTGGTTTCCCCACAGGCTTGAGTCCGTGGACCATGCAAGACCTTGGTTCTGTCCAAAGCTTTTGATTTTCATCTCTTATACTTGGTTTCCCCATAGGTTTGAGTCCGAGGACCATGCAAGACCTTGGTTCTGTCCAAAGCTTGTGAGATTTGTTTTTTTTTGTGCTTGGTTTCCCCACAGGCTTGAGTCCGTGGACCATGCAAGACCTTGGTTCTGTCCAAAGCTTGTGAGATTTGTTTTTCTTGTGCTTGGTTTCCCCACAGGCTTGAGTCCGTGGACCATGCAAGACCTTGGTTCTGTCCAAAGCTTTTGATTTTCATCTCTTATACTTGGTTTCCCCATAGGTTTGAGTCCGAGGACCATGCAAGACCTTGGTTCTGTCCAAAGCTTGTGAGATTTGTTTTTCTTGTGCTTGGTTTCCCCACAGGCTTGAGTCCGTGGACCATGCAAGACCTTGGTTCTGTCCAAAGCTTTTGATTTTCATCTCTTATACTTGGTTTCCCCATAGGTTTGAGTCCGAGGACCATGCAAGACCTTGGTTCTGTCCAAAGCTTGTGAGATTTGTTTTTCTTGTGCTTGGTTTCCCCACAGGCTTGAGTCCGTGGACCATGCAAGACCTTGGTTCTGTCCAAAGCTTTTGATTTTCATCTCTTATACTTGGTTTCCCCATAGGTTTGAGTCCGAGGACCATGCAAGACCTTGGTTCTGTCCAAAGCTTGTGAGATTTGTTTTTCTTGTGCTTGGTTTCCCCACAGGCTTGAGTCCGTGGACCATGCAAGACCTTGGTTCTGTCCAAAGCTTTTGATTTTCATCTCTTATACTTGGTTTCCCCATAGGTTTGAGTCCGAGGACCATGCAAGACCTTGGTTCTGTCCAAAGCTTGTGAGATTTGTTTTTTGTGTTTGGTTTCCCCACAGGCTTGAGTCCGTGGACCATGCAAGGCCTTGGTTCTGTCCAAAACTTTCGGTTTTCATCTCTTGTACTTGGTTTCCCCATAGGTTTGAGTCCGAGGACCATGCAAGACCTTGGTTCTGTCCAAAGCTTGTGAGATTTGTTTTTTTGTGCTTGGTTTCCCCACAGGCTTGAGTTCCGTGGACCATGGGCAAGACCTTGGTTCTGTCCAAAGCTTTTGATTTTCATCTCTTATACTTGGTTTCCCCATAGGTTTGAGTCCGAGGACCATGCAAGACCTTGATTCTGTCCAAAGCTTGTGAGATTTGTTTTTTGTGTTTGGTTTCCCCACAGGCTTGAGTCCGTGGACCATGCAAGGCCTTGGTTCTGTCCAAAACTTTCGGTTTTCATCTCTTGTACTTGGTTTCCCCATAGGTTTGAGTCCGAGGACCATGCAAGACCTTGGTTCTGTCCAAAGCTTGTGAGATTTGTTTTTCTTGTGCTTGGTTTCCCCACAGGCTTGAGTCCGTGGACCATGCAAGGCCTTGGTTCTGTCCAAAACTTTCGGTTTTCATTTCTTGTACTTGGTTTCCCCATAGGTTTGAGTCCGAGGACCATGCAAGACCTTGGTTCTGTCCAAAACTTGTGAGATTTGTTTTTCTTGTGCTTGGTTTCCCCACAGGCTTGAGTCCGTGGACCATGCAAGACCTTGGTTCTGTCCAAAGCTTTTGATTTTCATCTCTTATACTTGGTTTCCCCATAGGTTTGAGTCCGAGGCTCATGCCAAAGGACCTTGGTCTGTCCAAAGCTTGTGAGATTTGTTTTTTGTGTTTGGTTTCCCCACAGGCTTGAGTCCTGTGGACCATGCAAGGCCTTGGTTCTGTCCAAAACTTCGGTTTTCATTTCTTGTACTTGGTTTCCCATATGTTTTGAGTCCGAGGGACCATGGCAGACCTTGTTCTGTCCAAAAACTTATCGAGATTTATTTTTTTTTGTGTTTGGTTTCCCCACAGGCTTGAGTCCGTGGACCATGCAAGGCCTTGGTTCTGTCCAAAACTTTTGGTTTCATCTCTTGTACTTGGTTTCCCCATAGGTTTGAGTCCGAGGACCATGCAAGACCTTGGTTCTGTCCAAAACTTACGAGATTTATTTTTTGTGTTTGGTTTCCCCACAGGCTTGAGTCCGTGGACCATGCAAGGCCTTGGTTCCGTCCAAAACTTTTGATTTTCATCTCTTGTACTTGGTTTCCCCATAGGTTTGAGTCCGAGGACCATGCAAGACCTTGGTTCTGTCCAAAACTTACGAGATTTATTTTTTTGTGTTTGGTTTCCCCACAGGCTTGAGTCCGTGGACCATGCAAGGCCTTGGTTCTGTCCAAAACTTTTGAGATTTGTTTTTGGTATTTGTTTGTTTTTCGGATGTAAGCCCCTAGATCAGGGCGGGGAGAGCCGGCTTGAGGCCAAGAGCCCCTAGGGCTGCCTACGCCATGGGCGCTGCAAGGAGTAGCCCCTAGCAGAAGTTTATGTCGGAACAACAGCTGCACGTCAAAGGAGACGGAGGAAGTTTCATGAATTTTTGCTTAGTAGAGAGTTGACTCCACCGCCACCTGCGCCAAGCGCGCATGCTTCCCACAGACGGCGCCAATTGTAAGGACACGATTCCTGCGCGGCCCAGTGACATTTTTGGGTTCACGTGGGAGAGATCCCTCACAATACGATTTGTAGAGAGTGGGCTTGAAAAGCTTGGGCTTGGTCACGGGGGGACGGTCCGGTCTGGATTTCAGAAAGATCCCTGTGGAAAATGGACTGGGCCTAAACGTTTAAAGCCCCGCCATGCTGCCACTTCTGAGAATGGGCTCCTCGGACTTGATCCGAGGACCCTTGTGGTCCTTTCCGGCTGTCCAACGGAGGACTTTCTCTGTTCTGTGCATGGATCGTTCCGGCGATCTTCCTCATGAAGTCTCCTTTTTTTCTCTCTTGCTAGATTCACTTACTTCTCCTTTTATACTAGTGTGCGTTCGATGTCCTTCGTCCACGTGTAGGGTCAGTCTTTACAAATACTGACATTGGTCCCATCAGTCTAATCCCGGAATTGTTGGGGATGACTTGATAAAGCTGTAGAGTATGGTTCTGTCAGGCATTGGGCCTTATCCAGAAGGGTATTTAGGGTAATCGCCACAAGGTATTTTGGATTTCCTTACGAATTTATCCCTTTATTCTGGGCGGATCATGGGCCTGCCGAGGACTAGACTGTCCTCGGCTGCCTCCCAAAAATTGGTCCGTGCTCTGCGTCATGGAGCTTGGGCCACAGTTCTCCTCGGATTGGGCCCTCGGACTCTCTAAGGGCAAATGGGCCTGGTCCACGAATTGCTGGGCCCCACACACTCTATTTGTTTTGAAGTAAAATATTTTGAAATGCAAAATATTATACCTATAAAATATTATTGTGTATTTGGTCTAACATGTCAAAATTTTCAAGCACGAACCACAAAAATCGGTGGCTTAGCCAATGGAGCCATCGGTGCCAAAGGTCCAGTGCTAGACCTCCATTCTCACTGCTAGTTTCAAAAATCCAAAGATCAAACCATCATCCTAGCCGCCTAGAGTCACCATCTCCTCAGATGACCTAACTACCAACACTAGCCGTTAGAGCGGCGACACTGGCTACCAAAATGGTGACTCTGACAACCTGACTGCGGGCACTAGTTTTATAACACACTAGACTGGCAACTTTGCCCCCAAATGGTGTGAAGAGGACCAATATGTTTTTTTGTAAAATATTTTACCAAGTTTTTAGAGTTAAAAATATTACAATTTTTTACATATTTTACAAATTTAACCAGATATCATACGCAAAAAAACACATAAAAATGTGAATATTTTTATGGAAAATATTTTATTTCAAAACAAATAGAGTGATTTATGTTTTATTTTTTTATTATTATTTTTTATTTTTATTAAAGGAAAGGTACTTTAAGGTTGTACATAAATTATAAAAGTTCTACCACAGTTTATAGGGCGATAATTATTTTCATTGGTGTGTTTTACACATAGTGTTATAACTTGAAAATGCAACTTTAAATTACATACACACCGTGTAAAACAAATTTTTTACTTAAAGTTGAACTTCCTACAGACAATGCACAACAGCACTGTCAGCACATACCTCACATTACATTAGACAACTGGAATAATTAAGCAACCAAAGGTTTCCCAAGAAATAATTACGTACAAGAAAATTATGCATCAAAATGTTCCCTCTCGGCCTCTCTGATCTAAAAACCTAGAAATATTCTTCAAAACCAAAACAGGCCTTATGTATGTAATATCCTTGGTAAAGAGAGACACCATTTTCAATGACTAACATTCAAGTAAGCATATGTTTAGGGCATGAAGATCGGGGACTTTGGAGAGATGATACTGTTTTAGTAACTTTTTGGTGGTTCATCCATCGCACGAAACATAGTGAAGATATACGAAACATTAATGCCAATTGCCAAATTTCGGTCACAGATTTCCCAATCCATGGACATTAGCGGACCACTCACACAAATTGTGGATCCCAGGCACCTATACGTCCCATAATCTATGGATGGCCCACTCCACGATAAGGGGTGAACCAGGGGGCCGTGATAAGACCTGCTTCTTTCGCCCTAAGGACTTTCCTCATCCCTTCCTCTAACGCCTTTTTCATTTCTGTCTTCTAACACCTTCATTTCTTGAGCTCTTTTCTTCAAAATTCTCCTTCCATTTTGAAAAATGTTGGTGGATCTTGATCTTGCATTACATCATCCAGCTGAGTTTTTCGCTTCTTACCACCTCTGCTAACCAAAAAAAAAAAAAAAAAAAAATCAGTCTGTTATGGATATTCTTCGAAAACTTGTGCTTGGTTTATTGTGTTTGCTACTCTTCCTGGGGCCATCTTCCCAGCTAGACAGATTATTGCAAGGACAGGTGATGAAGAATGGGGATGAATTAGTTTCAGATCAAGGAATCTTTATACTAGGATTCTTTTAGCCTTACAAATAACAATTACTACTTAGGAATATGGTACAACGACAACCGTGCACGCCTGGAGAATTTAGTGTGGATTGCCAATCGGGACACTCCAATCTTTAACAAATCTGCAAGTCTTACCATTGATGACCACGGAAACTTGAAAATTTCATACAATGTGAGTCTTTCTATCATAATATATTCCGGACAAGAAGGAAGTAATACAAGTGCTGTTCTACTTGATACTGGTAATTTTGTACTGCGCGAACTGAATTCAGAGGGATTTGTGAAACGGGAGTTGTGGCAAAGCTTTGATTATCCTACACACACACTTGTGCCAGTAATGAAACTTGGAGTTAACTGGAAAACAGGTCATACACGATCTCTAACTTCATGGAGAGGTGTGGCGGTACCGGACACAGGCGCCTTTACCTTTGGCCTAGACCCTAATCATACAAATCAATTGGCCATCTCGTGGCGTGGGAACACCTATTGGACTAGTGGGTCTTGGAACAACGCGTATTTTAACTCATCTCCATCACAGCGCCTAACAAATTCCTACTGTAATTTTAGCTACATATCGAATGAGAATGAAACATACTTCAGCTACTCTACTGTGCAAACAAATTCCCCACAGTTGACGATAGATTACTTGGGAGCACTTTCTGTTGATAGCGGTAGTACCCTAGTTAATTGTACTTCTGCTTTCTCTTATTTCAGTGAAGGATGTGTGGCGAAAGAGCTTCCTGGGTGCAGGAGTCCTAATGATACATTTTCTCCAAATTACGATACTTGGGACAACATAGAGGGATTGATGTTTGACGAAGGTGACAACCTGACCCTTATGGATTGTGAGGCCAAGTGTTTGAACAATTGTTCTTGTTGATAAGGGTAAAATTGTGAATGTGAATATTCATGAATATAGTATCATGAAGCGACGTTCAAAATAGACCCGTCGGCCTCACTTGTCATAAATGGCAGTCGAACAGTTTTAGGACATCTACAGCTTTAGGAAGACGGGGTTAACTTGTCATAAATGGAAAGCTGACACTACTAAGCTGAAGGGAGTAGGCAAAGCTGACGACCCTAACGAGGCTGACGACCTCCACGAGGGAGTTGGCGAAGCTGACGACCCCGACGAGGGGGTAGGTGAAGCTGACGACCCTGACGAGGCTGACAACCTCGACGAGGGAGTAGGCGAAGTTGACGACCCTGACGAGGGGGTAGGCGAAGTTGACGACCCTGACAAATTTAACAAGGGAATAGACGAACCTGACGACCCTAACGAGGCTGACGACCCCGATGAGGGAGTAGGCGAAGCTGACGACCTTAACGAGGCTGACGACCCTGACAAGGGGGTAGGTGAAGCTGACGACCCTGACGAGACTAACGACCCTAACAAGGGAGTAGACGAAATTGACGACCCTAACGAGGCTGACGACCCCGATGCTCTCTGCGAGGTCTTCTCTTTTTGTGTTGTGCAGGCATTGTTTCGAGCACGGGAGTGCCGTGTAGCTCACTGACGATTTTTCGGCATCATCAGTTGGCGCCGTCTGTGGGAACGAAGCATACTTTAGCCTATCGCTTCTCGGACAAAGAGTTGCATGATACTTACTCACTCGATGGCAACTACCAACAATGTTCAGGGAGACGAGTTGCGACCCACTACCCTAGAGAGGCAGGTCCAAACCCTCATGACAACAGTGGAACGTCTCACCAAACAGAATCAGGACCTTGAAGAACAGCTACGGCAAAAGAACGCCGCTACGGGTACCCAAGGGGAAAATCAAGAAGGTACCAGTGCCGAGCGAAGAGACTAAGAGGGGCCGGAAGGTAGTAATGCCCCAAGCAGACCCAAGCGACAAGAAATGAGCTGTCCATCCATCACTGATATGGCTCAACCCCACATTGTCGCGGAGATGCAGGCGATGAAGGAATAGATGGACGTCATGATGAACACCCTCAAAGGACGGGTGTCCAGCGACCTTGATGATCCGGTCCACCGAACCGACTCGCCGTTCACCGCATCCGTCAACTCCTTCCCCCTTCCACCAAAGTTCCGTATGCCGCAAGTGGAAAACTACGACGGAAACAAAGACCCTCTAGATCATTTGGAGTCCTTCAAGACCGTGATGCACCTTCAGGGGGTACCCGACAAGATCATATGCAGAGCTTTCCCCACCACGCTGAAGGGTCCCGCAAGGATATGGTTTAGCAGGTTGACGCCTAACTCCATCAGTACTTTCAAGGAGCTAAGCGCCCAGTTTGCTTCGCACTTCATCGGAGGACACAGGTATAAGAAGTCTACAGCATGCTTGATAAGCATCAAGCAACGGGAAGATGAGACGCTAAGGTCTTACATAGCACGCTTTAACAAAGAGGCGCTTTCAATTGGTGAAGCTAACGACAAGATACTTGTAGCCGCTTTCACAAATGGGCTGCGGAAGGGTAAGTTCCTATTTTCACTATATAAGAATGACCCGAAGACTATGTCGGACGTGCTTTATAGGGCAACCAAGTACATGAATGCTGAGGACGCGCTTTTGACTCGAGAGAAGAGAGAAAGGCAAGAGGATACGCGACAGGACAGAGGGCAGAAGATGGCAAGAGTTGGAGACGCTGAACGGACAGAAGCTACACCGCTCGTGGAACACCAAGCACCTACGGAAGTACTACCAGTAAAAGGATGGCATGAAGAGCAGCACCCCTTTATTTCTAGTTTACCTTAGTGAATTTTAGCTATACTCCTCAGTTTTTCTATTTACTTTAGTTTTTGCTACAATAACTCTTTTAAAGCCTAAAGGGCAGGTCTTCGTTTTCTTTTTAAGAACTACTTTTTCTATGAATGCATGGTTTATTTTAATAAGAGGAGTTTATTCACGCATGACCAAAGTCGCCTACGGGTGGACGGTCACTACGCTAAGTTACCTACGGGTATACGCATGGCCAAAGTCGCCTACGGGTGGACGGTCACTACGCTAAGTTACCTACGGGTAGACGCATGGCCAACGCCTACGGGTGGACGGTCACTACGCTAAGTTACCTACGGGTAGACGCATGGCCAAAGTCACCTACGGGTGGACGGTCACTACGCTAAGTCACCTACGGGTAGACGCGTGACCGAAGTTGACTATGGGTGGATGATCACCATACTAAGTCGCCTACAAGTAGACGACCAAAAAGGTAACGAGGCTCCAAAATTTAGTCACCTCAATTAGTCCACGACCCCAAGTGGACAACTCACAAGGTGACGAGGTACCAACACTTAGTCACCTCAACAAGTCCACAAAGTGGAGGAATCTAAGTCTACAAAATAGACGACCCTAATATGCAGTCCATTAAGTGGACAACCTCATCTCAAGAGGATGAAATGTTATCAAGTCCATAAAATGGACAAGCTTATTAAGTCCACAAGATGGACGATTTCATCCTAGGAGGATGAAAAAATTATGAAGTCCATAAAATGGACACAAAGTGGACAACCATGTCTTATTAAGTCCACAAGCTGGACGACCTTATTAAGTCCACAAGCTAGACAACCCTACTAAATCCACAAAGCAGACGACATTGCTAAGTCCAAAATGGACGACTCAATCCTAAGAGAATGAAAAATTATTAAGTCCACAAGTGGATGAATTTATCATTAAGCCTACAGATTGGACGAGTCACTTAGTAATACCCACAAAATGGACGATTGCGCCAAGTCCCCAAAGCGGACGAGCCCATAAAGTTGACGAGTTCGTCCACTAAAGGATATGACTAATATTACGAGACGATGGTTTTAACATAAAAGATAACGAGATGAACAAGTCTACTAAAGAGACGAGTTGGAATTATCCAAATGAAAAGGACTTAAACTCCATAAACCTGTCAGTTTAAGTTGACGAGATCATGGAGTAGGGGGCAGCTGATAAGGGTAAAATTGTAATGTGAATATTCATGAATATAGTATCATGAAGCGACGTTCAAAATAGACCCGTCGGCCTCACTTGTCATAAATGGCAGTCGAACAGTTTTAGGACGTCTACAGCTTTAGGAAGACGGGGTTAACTTGTCATAAATGGAAAGCTGACACTACTAAGCTGAAGGGAGTATGCGAAGCTGACGACCCTAACAAGGCTGACGACCTCGACGAGGGAGTTGGCGAAACTGACGACCCCGACGAGGGGGTAGGCGAAGCTGACGACCCTGACGAGGCCGACAACCTCGACGAGGGAGTAGGCGAAGCTGACGACCTCGACGAGGGGGTTGGCGAAGCTGACGATCCTGACAACCTTAACAAGGGAGTAGACGAAGCTGACGACCCTAACGAGGCTGACGACCCCGATGAGGGAGTAGGCGAAGCTGACAACCTTAACGAGGCTGACGACCCTGACAAGGGGGTAGGCGAAGCAGACGACTCTGACGAGGCTGACGACCCTAACAAGGGAGTAGACGAAGCTGACGACCCTAACGAGGCTGACGACCCCGATGAGGGAGTAGGCGAAGCTGACGACCCTAACGAGGCTGACGACCCCGATGAGGGAGTAGGCGAAGTGACGACCCTGACGAGGGAGTAGGCAAAGCTGATGACCCTGACGTGGCCTTGCTTGGTCTCCACGTTTGCATATATAAAGAAATATCTTGCGCCCCACGCTTGGTGTTAAATAAAAAGACTCCTACAAGGAAATGATCTCGAAAAATACGTCTAAAGAGACTCCTATAAGGAAAGGACCTCTAACCCAATAAGGAGAGGTCAACCCTCTACCACTATAAAAACCCCAATACCCTCACCAACCAAGGTACGCATAATTTACCCTCTCTAACACTTTAGAGTTGTGAGAAGTTCTAACTTGACCTTCGGAGGGTATTTGGCTGGCACCACACCGGTGCTCTCTGCGAGGTCTTCTCTTTTTGTGTTGTGCAGGCATTGTTTCGAGCACGTGAGTGCCGTGTAGCTCGCTGACGATTTTTCGGCATCATCACTTGTGTTGCCTATGCATCTACGAATGCGGATGCCCAAACTGGCTGTGAGATTTGGAGCACAACGATTCCTCTGTCGGATGTTAGTATTCCACGGACAATATACTTCCTTGATTCAGAAGGTAAGTCTAATTACTTCATGCTTATATTTTTAATTTAGTTTTAGAGTTGAAATAGTACCGAACTATGTTATATACTTCCAACTAATTAGAACTAATTGTTGGTTTAGAATGAAGCATCCCGGCACTAAATAAATAGTGCCAAACTATGTTATATGCTTCCAACTAATTAGAACTTATTGTTGGTTTAGAATAAAGCATGCCGGCACTAAATAAATAGATTTGTTATGATGTAAAAAATTCTGAATAGATTGGGTAAGGTCTTTTTTTCTTTAAAAAATAATCTCTAATTTGAATTTCTAGTTACTAATGCTTATTAATTAAACATTTATTATTTTATTATATATAAACATTTTTTGTCGAGCTTGCTCAACTATTTTATTTAAACTATAAAATGGAAACATCCGATTTTTTTTTTTTGTTAATATATATATATATATATATATATATGTGTGTGTGTGTGTGTGTGTGTGGGTGGGTGGGTGTGGGGTGTAGAGTTACCAATAGTGTTAAACTATGTTAGTTAAAACTAATTAAAAATCACCATCATTTTGAATAAAGCACCCAATATCAAACAAATTCTCATTTTTTTTTTATTGACCTTTTCTAAGTATTTTTTTTTTTTTTAGAATACTAAGTATTTTTAACACACACACGGAGAGAGGGAAAAATGTTTTTTTCTAAGTAAATTTTAAATAAACTAAGTTTGTTTTTTTCCCCCTAAATTATCGGTTGGCTTTATATTTCTAAGTATTTTTTTTTTTAGAATACTAAGTATTTTTAACACACACACGGAGAGAGTGAAAAATGTTTTTTTCTAAGTAAATTTTAAATAAACTAAGTTTGTTTTTTTCCCCCTAAATTATCGGTTGACTTTATATTTATTAATACTTATTAACTTAAAATACAAATTACATCATTTAAGTTTGACAAAAATTCATTTCATGCTTCATGCTTAGTTTCATTAAAAATTTGTCACTAAAAAAAATATTTTTCTCACATGAAAAAATCTATAAATTTAATAAAAATATTTTTTTATGTGATAGTGTTTTTTCAAAAAATATTTTTTTCGTTAGTTAATTGCATTTTTAACTGCAATTTTTAAGTAGAATTAGATGAAAGGCTTAAATTAAAAAAATTTGAAACTTAAGGGACTCAATTGAACAAAAGTCAAGTTATTGTTTTGAGAATTTCACTCAAACATAGATGGTGCAATTTTCATTTTAGCCTACTTATTAACTAAATTTTTTTATAAAAGTTGCATCCCAGAAGTATAGTTGTGCAAAGTGATTATATTCCTCTCCGCCAAGTGGTTAGATTTTCTTAGTTGTACATGTCATTCTTTCATTACATAGTTCTATATAAGTGTTGCAGGTTATACAACATAATTTCGCAACGTGACTAATTATAAATACATTAAAGTGAACAGCTTATTATTTTAGATTATATATGATTTTTGACTATGTCGTTCATTGCATATACATAATATTAATAATGGGATTCTATTTTGGAACAACTCAAGATAAAATAGAGCAATCTCAAATTACTTCTGAGGGGCTTGTCTATGCACACACGAGGACAAACAAGCCACGAGCAAATAGGTGGTGGATATGGCTCACAGTGGCAGTAGGAGGAATTATTATCACCTTGTCGTGCTTATTATGCTATGAAAAAGTGAAAAAACACAAAGCAGAAGGTAATTGATATTAGTACTATAGATTTTCTAGATATACTATTGATTATAAAGTAGTAAAAAACTTTCAAATTTTAGGGGAGAGAAAGAAGAAACAAAAGATGCTCTTACAAGAACTTGGAGGTAGTGCAATACCTTCCACTATCCATGACAAAGTGAAGAAACAAAATAATGAGAGGCAAGCAAGCCCTGACTTGCGAATCTTTAGCTTTGAAAGCATTTCTCTTGCTACAAGTAATTTTTCAGCTAAAAATAAATTAGGAGAGGGTGGTTTTGGACCAGTTTATAAGGTTCTCTCTCTCTCTGATACCTTAAATTGTGTTCATTTGATTTGATTGAATTATTTGATTGTGTGTTTTGTGGGTGTGTGATGAGTTGCATATAAGGTATTTACAAAAAGGATTTTGGTTTTATAAGAGCCTCTACTGCAACTTGATTAATCCTTTTGGAGTATTAGCATAGACGTCTGTTTGGAATCCACTTATTTTGCTGAAATAAAATTTTTTTCCTAAAAGTATTGTAGATAAAGATAAAAATTAAGTGAAATAGTACAGTGAAACTCATGAATAGTACCAAAAAGTGCAATAGAGCCCATAAATAGAGTAAAAATAAACTAAATAATAAAATAAGTTAGTAAAAATTAGTGTTGCCAAATGCACAATAAATATGGCTAACTCTTTCGTTGAGTCATACAATTGATATCAAAGAAAACTTGATAACACAATGTGCTTAAGGGCGATACAATACAAAATGAGCCTTCACAGGGTTGCCAAAAATTAATTTTAGTGGAGATATTGTGATACCCCAAATTGTGCAAATTTAATTGGATTGGATCGTTTGCATGTGTGTCATGTGGGTAAGTGCTGAGTTGCTAATCAGATGTTTAAAAAAATGATCTTAAGTTTGTAAGAGATTATGAGAATCCCCAATTATAACTTGACTATTTCTTTTGAGGTGTAAGTGTAGACATAATTAAAACCTTCCTGGAGAATTACACTTTGTGCATGTGATATAATTTTAATAGTGTTAGAATAATAGTTAAATGATTAAATTCACTAATACATGGAATTTTTAAGTTTTTTACATAAATGGTATGGCGGATAGTGGAAATAGGGTTTAAAATCATGAACACCTAATCTAATAGTATAAACAAATTACCTACATAAAGCTCAAAAATGGTGACTTTAACCACTTAACTACTACCACCTTAGTCCAATTCTCTATTTATTTATTTATTATATTTGTGGTTCAAAATTTGAACTTAAGACCTAGCGTAGCTTGCTAATCCAATTAGTCAAATCATCACTTGAGCTCTGCCCAAGGGCTAGGTAGAATCTTGATAGAAATTTAAATAATGAAAGTTGAAACTGATTTAAGATAAAGTGAGTAAAAATTGACTAACATAATATACTTTCAAGGTAAAATATCGAATGGGCAAGAAATAGCAATAAAGAGACTCTCAAGAAGTTCTGGACAAGGATTGGTAGAGTTCAAGAATGAAGCTATTCTCATTTCCAAACTTCAACACACTAATCTTGTGAGACTTTTAGGGTTTTGCATTCAACAAGAAGAAAAAATATTAATCTATGAGTATATGCCTAACAAAAGTTTAGACTTCTTCCTATTTGGTAGGACTTATGTTCATTACAAGGAAAATTTTCTTATGTGACAATTTTTTTTTCTTTTGAATGAAATCAATCAATACTTATCATTTGCTTGAGATTATTTTCTCTTTTGAGTCAGATTCTATTAGAAATTCTTTATTAAATTGGAAAAAACGCTTCAACATCATTGAAGGCATTGCTCAAGGACTTGTTTATCTTCACAAATATTCAAGACTAAGAGTAATTCATAGAGACTTAAAAGCAAGCAACATTTTGCTTGACGAGGAGATGAATCCAAAAATTTCGGACTTTGGCATGGCTAGAATATTTGGGTTGAAAGGATCAGAAGAAAACACAAATAGAATTGTCGGAACATAGTAAGTATTCATTGCATTTTAAGTAAGCATAATATAATTCTATTTGTGAGTGTATGTGTTTGAATATGTGTTGTTCATAAATTAAAGTCTATTGATCAATTATTACTGCAGTGGTTATATGTCTCCAGAGTATGCCATGAATGGTGTTGTTTCAATAAAAACTGATGTATTCAGCTATGGAGTCCTACTATTAGAAATCGTGAGCAGCAAGAAAAATAATAGTCTCTATCACTTTGAGTCTCCACTTAACCTTATAGGATATGTAAGTTTCTCACTTAAATCTTCTTTATTTATACACAGGATTTCGAACTTAATAGTTAACATTTTGTGTACCACTGGACTTGTATCAGGCATGGCAATTATGGAATGAAGGTAGGGGTTTAGAGCTGATAGACCCAACAATATTAGATGAATCATGCCCTCATTCAGAAGTATTGAGATACATTCATGTTGGTCTTTTATGCGTGCAAGACCAGGCATCTGATAGACCTGCCATGCTAGATGTTGTTACTATGCTTTCAAATGAAACTCACCAACTATTTCCTCCAAAACAACCTGCATTTTTTATCAACACAGTTCAGGAAGAATCGTCAGATGTTTCTAAAATTAAGCCAAGAAAATGTTCCATATATAATGTCACGATTTCAGAGATGGAAGCCAGATAAATACTAAAATACGCTAATTTTGTATCAATTTAGTATTTATATACATGCCTATTTGATAAGGCTAACCCGATTGTGACTACAAATCTGTAGTCTTGTGTTAAATTTTTTATTGAATTAATAAGGGGTGTAAGCCTATACTTGATTGAGATCATCTTTCTTCTTGATATAAACAATGAGAAGAATTATTGATTCTTGTGTGAGTTATTGATTATAATTTATATTGGATCAGATTGATTATGACGAGTATCATTTTGTGTCTTATTCTGTAGTATTGAATTGGAAGCCCAAAATCTGTTTCTTTCCTAAAGGGGAATTTGATAGGATGGCCCATTGTGTCCATATATGTTTTTACTATGTGCGGAGGGCTCACAATCCTCTTGAGACAAGGTGAGAACGAGAATGAGCTAACACGGAGTAACTCCAAGTAAAGTTAACCCTATTTAATTAATTTATTTATTTGCAGGTGATAGCCTTTTATTTGGCTAGATTAATGTGGAGAATTGTAACAATCTTTGCAAGGTGCTCTAGATTTATGAATAATCTATGGGCCAATAGGTTAATAAGGAGTAAACTGATATTTTCTTCACTATGAATATGGAATTTGATATGACATGACAAAAGATCTTTTGGAAAGGATCTAGCAAGATACTTTTTGGACTATTAAAGACCATTTTTGGAGGAGACATGAATTGAAGGAAAGTTGCTATCAAAAGCGGGTAGAGATGTGATTATTAAAGCAATCATACAATTGATCACAACCTATATAGTAGGAGCTACTTTAAATTGTCCACTGTATTATGTAATGTGTTAATAAGATGATGAGAAACTTTTAGTAGGGGTAAGAAAATCACGAGTGAAGGAATCATTGGAATAACTGGGGTTCATTATGCAGACCTCAATGCCAAGGAAGGTTTGTTTTTCATGCAAGTAGGGCTGGCGATTACTGCAGAATACTCGTTCGCTATATTACATGGTGTTTATTCTGAATTCAAAAATTTTTAAAAGACAAATAAAGAATTTAAGAATATTTTTGGTACCTCAAAGGAAACAGAATCACATTAAGGTTCCATAAGGCTGACACAAAACATAGAGGTATGCTTAGCCCAATCTCTAACAGCGCCTAATATGAAGCCGCTAACCCAAAAAAAAAAAAAATGATAGTCCTTCAAAATTCCATTGCTGCTGTTCAACTATTACAAAGTCTTTCCATCCTATAGTGTACTTTCTTACCAAATTTTAGTGAGTTGCTTATCCGTGGTTAGAATGATCATGTTAGTGAAGCCTGTCGTACTGCCTCCATTGCTGCCAAAATTGTTGCTTGCACCAGATTGGACCTTTTATGGATTGACAACCTTTGAACAATCCATTCCCCTGTGTCTTTTGCTAGATATGTCATGCCTCCTCTTCGCTACTTGTGTCTGTTATGTCCTGTTATCAGTAGAAGAATCTGCAATCCTGGTTTGTTAATCTGGAGACCTCCAATTTGTTGTGGCTTTGCCGGTTGGATTTTATTTTCCTCCATACTGAATGCGTTTCTTTTTTTTCTTTTTTTTTTTTTTAATTTAGAGTTTAGAGTTACTTGTCAATCAAAATATTACAAATCATTAAATTATCACGAGGGTTTGGGATCTTACCTTCATATAACAAACTAAGGCTATACCCTAGTCACACAGTTTTAGCAAAATTTATGCAATAAAACTTATAAAAAAAAATTTCAATGGAAGTCTCATTTGCTGGAGTGAGCCAACATCTCTTTTAGTCTCCAAGTGGAATAAAGTATGTATTTGAGGACAAGAATCAAAGGATTGCACCTTGTCCCTGGAGAACGCCACTAGAGTTATGGGTACTTTTATGGTGATAATATTTGTTAGGACATATGTGATTTTATGTTAGGAACATATGTCAAACTAGTATTGGCTAATCTTTTGACAAAATACACTTTACTTGTAATTGGGTAATCTAGGATGTGTTTAATACTTCAAGAAACAAATTTTCAAGTTCAAGTGTTAAAGTCATGCAAGTCTGTCCAAGAAACAAGTGAGAAAGTATTGCGTTTTAAAGCTCGACAGCTAGCATCTATCGAGGTTTAAAAAGCTGCTAAAACCAGAAGCTCGACATCTTGCTCGATAGATACCCCACTATCGAGGTATATGAAAAACGGATTTTCAGTTCTATTTTGCAACCAATCCATGAGTACGTGTTTAGGCTTTCTTTTCTTACAACCCTAAACATATATAAGAATTATTTTAAGGGCTATAAAATGTTGCACAAGAGTGAAGCAAAGTTGTGTTCATGCAAATTGTGACTGGAGACAAAATTTGCCCTAGTTCATCTTTCTTTTGAAGAAGCTGCTGTGTTTGTACACCTTAGAGTTTTGTGACCAAATAGTTTCGTGATCTTCATTATGTGATGAACTGAAGAACTTTGCAGCCAACATCTTTTTCAAGTTGGTGATCAAGTCATGTACTGGGATTCGCGCATCTATTGGTTAGTCACGTACTAGAAGCCGTGCATTCAAAAGGAAAGATTGTTACTACAGAACAAGTCCAATTGGATATTGGGATAAGGGTTCAACTATAGATTGGTATAAGGTACTGTGATTCCTTTACTTGTAATAGCTTATTTTGATAATAGTGAATTCTCGGGAGTGGTGACCTTAAAATCACCCGATGGGTTTTTTGCTGTGTAGGTTTTTCCCATTCATAAACAAATCACCGTGTCAATTTAATTTCCGCTGCACTTTAGTTATTGGTGATTTTTTTATGCTATCACACACTTTTCATGTTAATTAACTTAATTAATTCACTTGGCTTAATTAATTGATTAATTTATCACAAGGAGTCAATACATTCTTGGTCTATTAAGTGGTATTAGAGTAGGCACACTCTGCTTAGGTATTAATCTTTACTATGTGATCCATTGACCCCTGTTTGTCATGGATAGAGGATAGTCTCTTATTATACCCCCTTTATTTGATGGCACTAACTATACATACTGGAAAGTACGCATGAGAGCTTTCTTGCCATCATTAGATGAAAAAGTGTGGTAAGCTGTGGAGATAGGTTAGACCAAGCCTACAGAAGCGCTGGCCGACTGGTATAATGCTAAGATCAAGGCGGCAAACTTCAACAGTAGAGCATTGAATGCTCTATTTAGTGCAGTCACAAATGAGGAATTCAAGAAGATATTCTCTACTGAAACTACTAAGGAAGTAAGGACTATTCTCTAGACAACCTATGAAGGAACTAAGGCTATCAAAGATTCAAAGTTTTAGAGGCTTACTATGAGCTTTGAAGAGATTAAGATGGAGGAGGATGAGTCATTCACTGAGTTCTATGCCAAGCTCAAGGACATAGTGAACTTAGCCTTTAATCTTGGGGAAACCATTTCCAAACCCAAGATTATGAGAAAGGTGCTCAGATCTCTACCCAAGAGATTTCATGCCAAGATCACCACAATTGAGTAATCAAAGGATATTGATAAAATTCCTTTAACATAGTTGGTTGGCAATCTGCAAACCTATGAGTTGGGGTTGATGAGGATTGGGAAAACAAGCAAGAGCAAAAGCATGGCATTGAAGGCCAAGAGCAATGACACTGATGAGTCTTCAGACGATGAAGATTCTAAGATGAAATCCTATATCATGAGGCAGTTTAAGAAGTTCATGAAGAATGCCAACGCGAAAGGATTTGACAAGGACTAAAAGCAATCCAATTCTTCGCAGTTCAAGAGTCAGGACAAAGGGAAGAATGATACTAAGGATGGCGGTTAGTACACTGTTCCCTCAGTAACAAAATGCTTTGGGTGTCATGGTTTCAGTCACATGAAATAAGAGTGCCCTACATATCTCAAGACTATTGGGAAGAGCAAGGCACTTGCTGCTATGTTAAGTAACAATGAGCCTAAGGATGATTCTGATAATGAGGATGATGGAATCCTAAATGCTTTTACTGCCATTGTAAATCCTATTGAAAGGATTGTTGAAGATATGGATGAAGAAGAGGAATTGGTGGAGTTTAAGTTTGAAAATATGGATGAACAAGATGACATCCACACAACCTATGCAAAGTTATACAAGATCTCAAAAAAGTATGAGAAGCTGTATAGGTTGGCCACCAAGAAGCTAAGTGAAGTGGAGCTTGAACAAGAAGAAATCTCTACAAAGTTTGATGAAGCAAATCAAACCATTGGAGCACTGAGATTTGAGAATAATTTCTTGACTGAAAAGACTAAGAAGCTTGAGGCAGAACTGTTCCAAGTCAGAGCCCAGTTGGAAATGACTTCAAGTGCAAAGCTCGATGAGATGTTTAGTCTTCAGAAATCTGCGTCTGATCAAACCGATTTAGGGTATGATTTCTCTTCTCCTAGTATTGCTTTTGCTAGTACTACTGTTTTGGTTCCTCTTACTAATAATATTGAAACCGAGAACAATAATGTTAAAAATGAATTAGCTAGTGAGAACATAGACAAGGGTAAATCTATCTTGGGTGCTCCCTCTAAGCTTGATAAGAAAGATATTAGGAACCCTAGAGCTAAGAAGGGAAATACTCAAAAGCCCAAACAAAAAAAAGTAGCATTTTTGTCATCACTATGGCGTAGATGGACATACTCAACAGAGCAACAACATGATCGTGTTGGGAAACCAGAATCAATTTCCATCCTCCTTTGCTCCTCTTGGAAACCTTCTCAAAAACCCTTATGTTCCTTTCGAACTTGAACGGTTTAAATTCCTCCCCCTCACCGCTAGATCAAGGGTTTGCTAAACAGAAAGGTTCTTCCAAGACGTGGAAAGAAAAGGGCTCCAAGTGATTCTGTCACTTATTCTCTATCTCCCCTTCTCTTCTTCTTCTTCTTCCTTTTTTTTTTTTTGCATTACTTGAGTGTTTTGCTTTCATGTCTTAAGTTAATCTAATTTTATGCATTGCTTTGTTTAACATGTTTTTGTTTGTTTACTTTTCAGTTTTGTTTTATTCTATTTTTCATATAAAAATAAAAATAAAAATTGAAAAATCAGAAAAAATACAAAAACAATGTGTGTTTGTGTACATTGGTACTTATGTACCTTGAATGGCCATTAAAATAAAGTTTTCTAAACTTTGTATCATTTGTAGCTTAGATTAGAATCTCTATGCACAACTAAGCAAGTGAGTTTTGTGACTCATGTTTGTAATGAGTAAGGTTAAGTAATCTCTTGTGCTTAATACTTATATCACTCTTTTTTATGGGAATGACTAGAAAATCCTAAAAGAAAGGCATAAATAACCATCTCATCATTGTTTCCCACCAATCATGAAATGACATTTGTATGCTTTGGTATAGCAAAAGTGAAATGTCAAATACTTAACATCATTGGGCAATCTTGCGATGTTTTTCACACACAACATGCAAAAATTTTTGCTACTTTTAATACATGTGCACGTACAATTTGATTTGGCAATCACAAGGAATACTTGTGCAAATGTATACTCACTAAACTATCTTAACTTGTTTTTGAAATATAAAATTGGTTAGACTTGTTTAGTGTATGTGTGTGTGTGTGTTTTTTGGATCTATGTGCTTAACATTTTCTTGTTAAGAGATTATTCTGAGAGCTTAAAATGTTGTTTGGATCTTTGGTTGTATAGCATGCTTGATTGTATTCATATCTGTGTTTTTTCTCTTCTTGAAAACTATTTTTAAGCAATCTCGATAGCTAGGCTATCTATTGAGACCCTTCAATTGCATTTTATTGCATTCTCGATAGCTGCTTGATCCATCGAGATACCTTCTGGTTGCTCGATAAATTCTCAACAGCTTCCTCGATCCATTGAGATTCCTTTACTGTGGACACCTCTCGATAGATACTGGATAGCTCTTTGACAGCTAAAAAGCGCCTTTTTAATTCTCGACACATCTCGATCTATCAAGATTTATGCTATTTCTATTTATACGATCCTCGTGATTTCTGTTCACTTCTCCACGATCTCTCTCGACAATATCTGACCTCTCAACTTCCCAAACTTCTGTCTTTCACTTAAATTCATTTTCCCACTCAATTTTTGGTCTCTAGATCTACTTCACTCTCTGGTATGATTCTTTCTCATCCTTTAATCATGCATTACATATCTTTTGACCTAAAATTTTGGGTTTTTGAAAAATGTTTGGGATTTTTTCAAACTTTTTGGGGTTTTTGCAAAATTTTTGGGATGGGTTTGTGTTCAAATGATGTTAAATCATCATACATTGCATTTCATAAGCATTTTAACTATATTGTCATACATTTTAGATGTGTGCTATATATGTTGTCTTGTTGTGTGTTGTTAGGTTTAGATTGGGCTGAGCCCATGATGTATTTAAATTTGCACGTCATATGCTCATGCATTTTCATGCATATGTACCTTCATTTCCTTATATTCTTATATATTGATGTGTTTGGTGCTTTTCTGTGTGTCTCTCTTTCTCCCTGTCTCTTTCTTTCGGTTAGTTGCATCATGGCACCTAAACAAAAATCTATTCTGTCCCAAAACTCTCTACACAGAAGAAGTAAAATATTGCATTTGTCAGTGCGACGAAGAAATAAAGCAGAATCATAATGACTGGCCATGTAACCTAAGTGAGAGATGGTAGAACTAAATTTGGCAAACCAAGCTTGTAGAGCTTGTTTAAGGCCATAAAGTGCATGTCGAAGGTGACACACCTTGTTTGAATCAACAGAGAGACCAGGAGGAGGTTGCATATAAAATTTTTCACTTAAATCCCTATTAAAGAATGCATTTTTGACATCCATCTGAAAAAGGTCCCATTTACTGGCAGTAGCAACAGCTAAGAGGGCACGAACAGATGAGATACGAGCAACCGGAGCAAAGGTCTCTTCATAATCAATCCCATACTCCTGTGTAAACCCTTTTGCAACAAGAAGAGCTTTGTAGTACTCAATGGACCCATCAGAGCGAGTCTTAAACTTGTAAATCCACTTACAACCAACCACAGATTTCCCAGGGGGGGAGTGCACCAAATCCTAAGTATGGTTTTTAGATAATGTATCAAGTTCCTCTTTTATTGCAATCTGCCATAAAAAGGTTCAGTGGAAGCCTCACGATAGATGTGAGGTTTGTGTAGTGTAGCAAGGGCAGTGTAACAATGATAGTCAAGTAAATGTGCAAGAATAGATCTTACCTGAGTTGAGTGACAAGGTGGAATGTCTTGTGCAAGATTTTCAGGCGGAGTAGGAGCAAAAGACCCAAGCTCAGGGTTGGGGTTGGGTAGCTCGTCTTCAACCTGTTCATCTTCCACCTGTTCATTAAAGGGTGAACTAGGAAAGGAATTAGTGATATCTGGTGGTTGGACAGAGAAGTCTACAGGAGAATCAGGAGCAACTATAAGAGGATCAGGAGCAGCTACAGAAGGAATATGTGCCTCATTTAGAAAGAAATCTAAGACAGAGGAGGAAGATAGGGAGGCACGGAAGTGAGAGAGCTCGACAAAGAGGCGATGTTCCCAAAAGACAACATTGCGGGAGATACGAAGACGATGAGAGACAGGATCATAACACCAATACCCCTTTTGAGTTTCGCCATAGCCAAGAAACAACAAAGCCTTAACCGAGGCTCAAGTTTGTTATGCTTATATGGCTGAAGAAGAACGAAACAAGTAGAATCGAAGGAGCGAAGGTGGTAATAGTCTGGAAGTGACCCAAAAAGGCACTCATATAGAGTTTGATTTTGGATGACAGTGCTTGGAATACAATTAATAGTATGAATAGCATGAAGAGTAGCTTCACCCCAAAAAGGAGCAAGAACTTTGGCAGAGAGAAGGAGAGCACGAACAGAGTCAAGAATATGACGAAATTTTTGTTTAGCTCTACCATTTTGTTGAAAGGTACCTAGACAAATTAGTTGATGAGCAGTGCCATAGGAATGCAAAACAGCTTGGAAAGCATATTGAGTGTACTCAAGAGCATTATCAGATCAAAAAATTTTGATACGTTTGGAAAATTAAGTTTCAACCATTTTTGCAAAATTAGAATGTACTTGCAACAATTCAGAACAATGTTTCATATTAAAAATCCAGCTATAGCGAGAGTAATCATCAACAAAGACAACAAAATATCGAGATCCACCAATTCTAGAAACAGAGGAAGGCCCCCAAACATCAGAATGAATAAGGTCAAAGATATCAGTGGATATTGGTTCACTAGTATTGAAAAGCAAAGCTGATTGTTTTCCTAACTGACATGAAATACAATTAAAATTTTCTTTAGACACTGAACTTAACAAATCTCTGGAAGCCAATTGTTATACTTGAGAAAAAGATGCATGACCCAGTCGAGCATGCCAAAGTGCAAGGGAAGAAATAGAAGGAACTGCAGTAACTGCAACAACAGAATTAGAAGCAACAAGTGGAAGACGAAGGTTGTCCACGGGAAACATACGTCCAACTCTAGGATCGGTCTCAAGCTCCCGTCCTGTCCTCGGATCCTGCACAATACACCCAGAATAATCAAAGATAATGCGATAACCCATATAAAATGTGTGATGAACATTACCACAAAATGACAATAAAGGATTCTAGGCCCGCCCCATGTGAGGAAGGATACGTGATAGACCAGAAGGCAGACACTACTTTTTGAGTTAATGGGCAACGTAGCAAGTGTTGGGTCCGAATTATATTACCATTAATATTATTAATTCCAAATAGTAATCACACAAAAATACAAATATTATCATTAAAAAAATTAGGGGAGAAATTTCGAATTAATTTCACCATTATCAAATCAACTACAATATTTTTTGTGTATGTCTTACGACTAAAGAATTTTTTTTTTTTTGGCTCTCACATACACTCTTTTTGTGTTTCATGAAGGCAACAACACTTTGCTCTCTCCTCCCTGGCTATCTTCTCGAAGGCGGCAACCCTTTACTCTCTCCTCCTTAACTATCTCCTTGAAGACGGCAACCCTTTGCTCTCTCATCCTTGGCTATCTCTTCGAATGCGGTAACCCTTTGCTCTCTCCTCCTTGGCTATCTTCTCAAAGGCGGCAACAATTTACTCTTTCCTCCTTGATTATTTTGTCGGAGGCAGCAGCCATTTGCTCTCTCCAAAGTGAAAATCCATTTTTTCTCTCTTGGTTTCATGCTCTATTTTCTCCTCTCCAGAGGGAGGACCCCTAGGCCAAAGACAAAGCCAAAGCCAAAGCCATCAAATTCTTTGTAACATTTCTATTTATAAGAATCTTTTTCTACTCCTCTTGAACTAGGAATATATTACTTCTTTAACAAGAAATATACTTTCCTTCCACACCAAAGAATAGTCTTTCCTTTCACACCAAAAGAATAGTCTTTCCTTTCACACCAATGAATAGACTTTCCTTCTATACCAAGAAATAGTCATTCCTTCCACACAAAAGGAAACCCAAATTAATTTATTCTTCTTCAACTAGGAAACCTAATTGACTTTCCAAGTTATAATTGGACTTTGAGGTAATTTCTCAACAACAAGGACTTTGTTGACATCTATTACAGTTTGTCGTCTGATATGTGTTTGAAACCTTAAGGGATTCTTTCAATAGTTTACTTGGTTTGTGTCTTAGTGATAGACTGCACACATTCGGATAAATATTTAAGTATTTGACTAGTTCCGAATGTTTTTACTAACAAAAAACAAAGAGAGAGAAAGACCCAGATAAACAAAAACATTGATAGAAGTTAAATAATATATAAATTTTACAAAGTCATAGTATATAAAATGTTGAATAAAGTAAGCAAAATAATGACCAAAATTTCAAGACGAGATTGTCACATTAGTATTTTACATAAAATAATTACCAAAATTTCAAAGTAAACAAAATAATGACCAAAATTTCAATGGGAATTTAGTAAGGATGGAGTGTAAAGCTCATGTTTTACACCATTCAATAGGAGATTGTCACATCAGCGTTTTACTTAAAATTCAATACACCCTACCATACCTAATAACATCTCAATAAACTCTCAATTTGGTTGGATTTATATTTGGGGCTACTAAAATTGATTGGATGTGGTCGTGCTTATTCTTTATATATATATATATATATATATATATATATATATATATATATATATATATCTATATTATGACTTTACTCTCACTACGTACATATCTGATATCTCATTATCATCTCACCATCCTCAACTCACATGTAGCAAAAATGCCAAAAATAACCTTCTTCGAGACAAAGACTCACAATCACAAAACCATAATACAAAATCACATAAAAAACTAAGGTTGTCAATAGGGTTGTCCACCACTTGCCTAGACTTGACGATTTGCACTTAATAACTGCCTGATCCAAGTGGTGGTTTGGTCAGCTACGGGTCGCCCGTGCTAGGACTCGATGTTGTCGGTTTGAGTGGTGGTTTGGCTATCTAAGAAATCGATGAACTCAACCCGCCCGAAGACTTGTTCTCTCCCTATCAGAAATTGTGAGTTTTGGCCAAAAATATGGTAAGCCCGAACTCTAACTCTGCCAATATTAGGTGATCTCGGCCAAATCTCGATAGATCTAGCCAGATCTCAGCCAGATCTCCATAGATTCGAAGGAATATTGGCTAGATCTTGTTAGATCTGGCCAAATCTGATGAGATGTGACCAAATTTTAGCCAAAATCCAGCAAGATCGAAAAACTGGAAATTGACCGATACACACCCGAAATTGATATGACCCAATCCAGTTGATCTGAAATTCTATTCGGGTTGATTGCGAGTTAAAATCTCCCCCACCCAATGATGTTGGCTCGAGTTTAGGTTAGGCACAAACCCAGCTAGACCCAACTCATGGACAGCAGTAGTTGCTAATATCGTATCATAGGTCATTTCAGTTTAGTCGTGAAAATAATATATTTTGATACCTGTAATACTAGCGTATTGTTTCGAGATTACAATAATATATATATATATATATATATATATATATTGGAAAAGTTAGTATGTAAAATAGAAAAAAGAAAAAGAAAAAGAAAAAGTAAGTTATACTAAAATGATGAGGAAATTTTGCACAAAGTTATATGTATGCTTAACAGTTGATTGATTGGTTGTATAATTTAAGTATGCCCATTTACGGGCTTCCATTGATAGATAACAAAGGGACTGTTTGGTATGACATTTTAAGTAACAGTTTTAAATTTTTAAATAACATTACACGTATTTTCATACACTTTTTTACCCATACATATTTTTAAAAAATACAAATAACATTACTAGAGCAGCATTACCAATCGGGCCCAAAGTTTTTTGTATTTTTGTAAATTTCAAACAAACTATTTATTTCAAGGGAGTTAATAATTGACCATGGACTTTGGGAGCCAGTTGCGTTTCACTCCACACTTCTATTATGGACCGCAGCCATCTTACCATATCAAGCTTGACAACACCCTCAGCCACGTGACTAAGGAATATTCAATATTCAGCACAACCCAGCAAAGGGTTGTAAGGTTTCAAGCTAGATGGAACTCCTTTTCCTTTGATATGTGATTTGATTCAACATCGCTGCCTCTGCCCTGTCCTCTAATGGCTAACATAGCCACATAGGAGCATATGTTCTCTTTATTTACTGTTTCACACGGTTCATGGAGCCTGCCTATTCCGAAAGTAACACATTAGTACTTGGTCAACAGCTCAAAGATGGTCAGTATTTGGCTTCTGCTTCAGGGAACTACCAGTAAGGATTCTTTAGTGGCAGTGGAAGAAAACGTTATGCAGGAATATGGCATAAACAAGCGGATGCTAATGTGAGAACAGATAAGAAGCCACAACCAGGTGTTTCAGATTATAGAAACGGCTACATAAGAAACATATGGAATGAACAAGCTGATGTGAGAACAGATAAGAAGCCACAACCAGTGTGGGTCGCAAATCGAAACTCCCCAATCTTTGACAATTCTGGAATTCTTACAATCAGTAATGATGGCCACTTGAAAATCTTACACAATGGTGGAGCGGACATTGTACTCTTTTCGGTTCCATTAGTGAACAACGCAAGTGCTACTCTGCTAGATTCAGGCAATTTTGTCGTACATGAGCTGAATTCAGATGGATCTATAAAGCAGGTTGTTTGTAATAGCATGTTTTGTTAATTTATTCAAATTTCTTAAAAAATTACATTTTACAAGAGTTCCATGGCAGTTAGGAAACTTTGCTTTCTTCAATTTTTAAGTGAGGACCTTCCAGCCTAGCCTTATCATAAGCATGTTTTCATGATTATTTTTATTCTCTTTGTTGTCATCAAGTTTGAATTGTAAGCAGGAAGCAACTGTATATCCTATGTTCTTTTTGTTAAATTCAAGCTGATAATTTTTGGTACTATATATTCATCCATCTGTGCATTATTTTCTTACACAGGTTTTGTGGCAAAGCTTTGACCATCCAACCGATACTCTTCTGCCAGGGATGAAACTTGGAATTAATACAAAAACTGGGCATAAATGGTCACTAACATCATGGTCAAGTGACGAAGATCCTGCGTCAGGTCCTTTTACACTTGGGATGGACCCCAATAACAGAAACCAGTTGATCATCTGGTTGAATGGTGAAAAATACTGGGTTAGTGGCCTTTGGCAAAGTTCTAATTTTAACTTGCCACACGCATTATCAAATGATGTAGACTACCATTTTATCTACCATTCAAAAGAGAAAGAAAAGTACTTCATGTATTTTGTGTACGAAGATGTCATCTCATTCCAAAGGTTGACATTAAAGGCATCGGGCGCTCTTTTTGGTATGGCCACGAACACAGAAAAAGAAATCCTTTCTTGTAGGGAACCGTCCCTCCGTAATGGATGTTTTGGGGAAACATCTAGCAGGTGTATTCTGGGTGATGGGTTCACGGCTGGAAAGGCCATCATGCCTCAGAATGGATTCAAATTCAGCGAATGGGATAAACTTACCTTAAATGACTGTGAGGCCATATGCAAGAACTATTGCTTTTGTGTTGCCTATGCTTCCACAAGTGATGATGAGATTGGCTGCGAGATTTGGGACAAGAGAGATGGAATTTTCATGGAGAATGATTCAAATGCTTCTCGATATATATACCTCCGCAATTCACCTTTTGATTTTGGATCCAAAGGTAACTCTGCATCATTGTAGAAGTTTATTAAGAGAAAACGATAGTTAATGAGTAAAACGATAAAAGTAGAGAAGTTTATAAGATACGCTTACTTACATATTTGATGCATTAGATATATTATTCTCCACAGATAAAAGTTATATTGGGACCTTTGCTCTTATTAAACATTATGAATTTTAAAACATCAACTTCTCATAAATTTTAGTATTTATCTAAAACTCTCATTTTATTACAATGTTTTGTTCAGTTACTGGATCCTAAAGTTTAATTCAATTAAAGATTTATATCATTTGTAATTGAATTTTTTCATAATTTATCTACAAAATGAAACCTATTAAACAGTAAATTGCAATTTTTGATCTAATTATTAAGAGCACAGAAGTTGAAGAAATCTATTATAAGGAAATATATGTGCATTGACCAGCTGCCTTACTAGACCATGTCTTGCTTGAGGGTTCCAAACTTCGTTGTTCTCTAATAGGGAAAGGTAATGTATGGCTAGGAATATTCTTCAAATGGATTAATATTGGATAGTTGTTGTTGCCAGGCAACAAACATATTATATTTTCCCTTTCAGATGAAAGCCACTCAAAGATGTTTAAAAAATGTACTTTTCAAATTTTCACTGATAACTTCAGCCAAGAAGCATCTATATTTAACTGTGCTCCACAGTAGATTATGTATAACACTTGTCTCTCTGAGTGACTGGTCTGTCACGCATCTATTAATCAGATATGGAAAACTATTTTGGTCTTTCTCGTAAAACACTTCACCTTCATTTACTGCAAAAATGTTTGGAAAAATGATAATTATCTGCCTCTCTCTACATTTTAGATTTGTTACTTGGTACCACCGTACCACCTACATTTTTATTCTTTCCATAAACATGCAACACTGGCTAGTGGCAAGATGGGGGTTTCAGCCAATATAGTTGATACATTCGATGAGCTACTAGTTAGTAGAATTGGCTTTTGCACATTCTCAATCTTGAATCGCATTTCCCAGTAAAAGCAGTTGGTTTACTTGATAGATAAATTTTACATAAGCCAATTAATTATTTAAGGAATCAATATTTCTAGATGTGCTAGCTTTACTCTGAATTTGTAAGTCTTCAAATAGATACTTTCTCTAATGACACACTATCATAGTGTTATACGTAATGTACTGAACCATGAATACTTCAGGAGAATAAATTGAGTTATGTGATAAAGTGAGTGAGATGAACTGAGCCATATTTTAGGAGAATAATTTGAGTTAATTATGTTATAAAGTGAGTGAGATGCACTGAGCCATTTCCATTTATCTTGCTTACACAATGAAAAGAGCCACTAGTTTTTCTCTCTATCAAATCAAATTTGCGATATGTATGTTATGATTTACTAATTTAAATTAAAAACAAGGATTTCATTTGATTTAATTTGGCTTTAAAGGTGATATTTAATTTTTTTGTAGATTTTTTAAGTCCTATACGTACCCCTTTCGTTTCTAAGTTATTGTAGGCAATAAGCATAATTTAAAAAAATTCTACGTTTAGTTGTTTATGCAGAAAAATCGCGAGTTTCATTCCTATTTATAAGCATCATCATTGCAACAATAGGAGGACAATGTATGCTGGCATTATTATACTGTTTCGTATGGAGAAAACATCGAGCAAAAGGTATTCTAGTAGTCATAATGACTCAATTTGGTTTGAATGTGATACTTTGTTTCTGTCTTTATTAATCATTCCATATATAAACTTCTTTCCTCATTTTCTGTATTATAATTTGTAATTTGTAATTTTTCATCTTTTTCCATTTTTAATGCAGCTAAACCACTGATACGGATCGTCATCACAAAAATAGGAGGTCTCAGTGTACTCATGTTCAGGTCCATTCGCTATATGATACAAGAAAATCTTAGATATTGCGGTAATGCCTCTGCAATAAATTAAATGCATATAAATAATAATTAAATTAATGAGTGATCTCTTACCATGTCTTACCTTAATTAGCAGGGAAGAGAAATAGAGAGAAAGATATATTATTACATGAGCTAGAAAGAAGAGATGGTAAGAAGAGCCATGAACTGCAATTTTTCAGCTTTGAAATCGTAGCATCAGCCACAAACAATTTTACAACTACAAGCAAGCTTGGAGAAGGTGGGTTCGGATCTGTTTACAAGGTATACTTCATAAAAATTTTAATAAAATGACAGAATAATTTAAAGAGAAGTTGTTTGATTTGGACTAATTAGTTATTATTTCAGGGACAACTACCTGATGGGCAAGAAATTGCAATAAAAAGGCTCTCAAGGAATTCTGGAGAAGGATTTTTAGAGTTCAAGAATGAAGCAATACTAATTGCCAAACTGCAGCACGCTAATCTTGTTAGGCTTGTTGGATGTTGCATTCATAAAGAAGAGAGGATGCTCATCTATGAATACATGCCTAATAAAAGCCTTGACTTTTTTCTCTTCGGTTAGAAAATTTTGACAATTTAGTTAATTATCATTCTTTTTGTTTTTGTCAATTGCTCACACATATGTTCTACTACAGATCCTGCAAAGAAGAATATTCTAGATTGGAAGAAACGTTTCAACATCATTCAACTTTCAAGGGATCCTTCAAGGGCTTCTATACCTTCATAACTACTCAAGATTAAGAATAATTCATAGAGATCTGAAGGCCAGTAACATTTTACTTGATGATGAGATGAATCCAAAGATTTTGGATTTTGGTATGGCTAGAATATTTGGATCAAATGATTCTGAAGTAAACACAAACAGAGTTGTTGGGACATAGTGAGTGATTAAACAGCTTTGCTACAAAGTGCATAAAATATGAATGTGCTTACATGAATGTGTTTTTTCCTTCACATACTAACAAAGTTCGTTCAATTGTTTAGTGGTTATATGCCTCCGGAGTATGTGATGGAAGGGGTTTTCTCAACAAAATCAGATATTTTTAGCTTTGGAGTCTTATTGTTGGAGATTATTAGCAGTCAAAAGAATTATAGTAGTTACCATTCTGAACGGCCTCTCAATTTTATTGGATATATAAGTTCCTAATGACACTAAGCTTATTTTGTCTAAACACCGTGTTATAGTTCATGACCGTAAGAGTCTTGGAATTGTTTCAGGCATGGGAGTTGTGGGGAGAAGGTAGAGGCTTGGAGTTAATTGATACAGCTTTAGGTGATTTAGATCACATTGATCAAGAGTTGAGGTGAATTCATGTGGGTCTCCTGTGCGTCCAACAAAGCCCGGTTGATAGACCTACCATGTTAGATGTGATATTTATGATATATAATGAGGCCAATAAGCTACCTGCACCAAAGCAACCGGCATTTTTCCTCGGAAGGAATATACCAGAGGCAGGAATTGTAGAATGCAGACCAGAAAATTGTTCATCAAATGATATATCAATTTCAGAGATGGTACCGAGGTGAAGGGACCTGAGTCTTTCAACCTATATCGCCGTAAAGCAAATTTTACCATAGAAAGCAACAGTAATATCCCATGTTAACATGGTGGTTGTGTGCGTCACATTTTCCTACTGGGAGAATCACAGGATATATATGTCTATGTATATGGCTCTATGCGCACTGTAGTTTAAAATTTATTTGATTATCTTCTTCCGAATGTTATTAATTTACACATGTTAGCATATGCTCTACAAAACCATCAGATGTGAATTGTAATTCCAAAATTTCCTTTCACCGCAAAAATAGATCTTTTTGAGCACAACTGCTACATCTTTTTATTATCTCTTTCTTGTTTATTTTTAGAGCTCCTGCCAGATTAATTTTATGAATATCGGTTAAATTAATCTTTTAGGTAAGGCTAGTGGTAGAGAACTTTACATGATCAACATTTCATCTCTTGGTCGGCTCCTGATGATTATTCCCCAAAACAAGTGGAACCTAAAGATTCAGGTTAATAATTGTACAAATAAGGTTAGAAATGTAAGAATACAAAAATGCTGAGATTTTGTAACAAAGAATTAAGAATGTTGGAACAAAGATCCGAATTTGCTTTGACATAAGACCTAAGTGGGTCCACGTGTGGTGTCATAAACACATGGCAAACAATTACGTAATCAAGTCAAAAAAGAAAGTTCAATAATCTGACCAAAAGGGAAAAGGTCAAAAAAGCCAGCAGTTTGGCTGTAGTGATTGACAATCAACGAGTTAGACTACCGTCATGATCTCGTCTTAAAATTTTCCATTGATATGCATGGCTAGCAAAGGAAGGAAGCTTATTCTGAGACAGATGTATTGGTACAGGGCCAAAAGCTTAGAGACAAGAAGAGCCTAGTCTTAGCCAATTGGACATTCTGGTTGGCACTTTAAGAAATACGTATGTTAGATTTTCATTCAACATTGATATCTGATGATTATAGAATTTAATCTCTTCTGTTTTTAAGGGGCCTAGCTGATCAATTAATTTTTAAGGAGGGTTAGCTTTTCTTTTATATGATACCAATTCTTAGTACCTAATACTTAAAAATGTTGTAATACTATATTTTAATGGTGGGTTTTAGTTAGTTCAACTGAAAATTCTATGATGGTTGAAAAAGAAATCTGGAGTTCAATCCTCACCTGTGAGAATTTTATTTGTGGAAGTCTAATCATTTGAAATTGAGTGTGACAAGACTAGAGTGTGGATTAAAGGCAAGACTCTTTGAATTCTTCTCATCAAAGATTTTGTGGAAGTCTAATAATTGAAAATTGAGTGTGACAAGACTAGGGTGTGGATTAAATGCAAAGAATTTGAATTCTTCTCATCAAATATTTTTTCTAGGGACACACACTGCATATATTTTGATACAAATTTATATTTATTAATATATGATTAGATTCATTACTTACCACTAATTGTTATAAAAATTAATCTAATCTCCCATAATATATGTGGTAGTTATGCAAATGTGTATGTATGTAAATTAACAAAACTTCCAATTAAAAAAAAAAAACATAAAAAATTAATTACAATACAACTCAAGGTTAAGATTAAGGAGAAAAAAAATATCTAATATCACAAATTATTATCTAACTTTTTTGCCACAACTATGATGCAGCAGAGTGTAACCTATGAAAAAAAAAATAATGAATTTATATGTAAGCAATAAGCAATCACTTACAATCTACTAAGGGTGAGTTCGGTTCAGCTTTTGATACTGTGCTTTTTGAAAAAGTGGAGGTTTCAAAAAGTGCGGTATGAAACTGGATTTTTTGAAAAAACTGAGTGTTTCGCTAGCACTTATAAAAGTGGTGGTTTGAGTGGTAAATTACCAAAAAAAACAATGTATATATAAGAGAGTTTATTTCATACTTAAATCAACTACTTCATAACACTTACTCAAAAAAAGAAAAAAAAACTACTTAATAATAATAATAATAAATATATTATTGGTATTATTTTAATAATATTATTTTGCAAGCATGGAGGATATAAGAATAAAATATAATCTAATGGTAGATTTGTTTAAATTCATCTCTAATTAAAAGATATTGAGTAAGGTTGTATCCTTAAGCTACAACTAATTTTGTAGCTAAACTTTATTTTATATATTTATATATATATAAAGGGTGTCCTAAACCTAGACTGGTCAAAACTGAGTCTAACCGTTCCATCGGCTAACTGCTGGACGAGATCTAGATCTAGGTTCCTATCTGGGTTTTGGATCTGTAAATGATAATTCTCATTCTCTAAAGTCCATCTTTCTGGGAAGGTTATTTCCAACCATTTCAGGTGTTAGGTTCTAAAGTCTTAGGATTTTATGTATTTAGAACTCTAATTTATATTGTTGGCAAACCATGATCAAAACAATGTTTTAGAAGTGTTTTATTCTAGCTCAAAGTTGTGATTTTATGTAAAGTTGGAATCGAGTTAAAGCAGGAAGCATTATGCCTTTCGGCTTGGCTCAATCGATCAAAAGACAGACTCGATCGATCGAAGCTCGGGCAGAATGTTTTTTTCAGATTCGTCCAACTCAGTCCTAAGTGTTTTAAAACGTTTTTAGGGTTTCTTATTTGTCCTAAGTATAAAAGGCAAACCCTAGCCACGTTTTAGTGTTGCTCATAATTGCGGTTTGTATAAATCTCTTGTAAGATCTAGAGGAGCTTTCCTTTACACAAATTTAGGGTTTTCAAGGAGAAGATTTATCTACGCCTTGATGATCAATTCAGTTACTGCCATTGAAGCTTAAAGAAAACACAAGCGGGTGTGCTTGTATCTGGTGGTGAATCCAAGAAAGGAGTCCGTGGATTCGGAACTTGTACGTGGTTGTGTCAGTAAGTTCTACTGGTTGCTAGCAATAAGAAGTCGAGCGTGGGGGCTTATAAGTCTTATTGTATGAATTTCGATTCTTTCAAGATAGTGGATTCAAGTTTACCTTGAGGATAGCTAAGTCAAATCCTCCCCAAGTTTTTACCTGTTTGGTTTCTTGGGTGATCATATCTTGTGTTATTTATTTTCCGTTATTTTGCATGATTTGATCTTTTATATTGTGATAACCTAGACTTGTTTAATTGGACTAAATAACAACTTGGCTAATTACCTAGGTTTAATCAATTGTTTTAAGGGGTCTAAAAACTATCAAGTGGTATCAAAATGGGTAGCTCTTTTGTTGTTGATCCTTTGATCACTGAGCTGATTCTTGACCCCTATTGTCATGGAACACGGACACTCTCTAGTTATTCCTCCTCACTTTGATGGGAATAATTATGCTTATTGGAAAGTAAGGATGAAAGCATTCCTGAAATCCGTTGATGAGAGGGTGTGGAACTCCGTTGAATACGGATGGGAGAAGCCCACTACTCCTGTTAGTGAGTGGGAAACTTCTCAAAAAAAAGCAGCTGCATTTAATAGCAAGGCTATGAATGCAATCTTTAACGCTGTTTCTATGGAGGAATTTAAGAGAATCTCTAATGTTGAGGTTGCTCATACTGCTTGGAATATCCTCCAAACTGTGCATGAAGGCACAAAAGCTGTCAAAATTAATAAATTACAACAATTGACTTCGAAATTTGAAAGCATTAGGATGTCTGATGATGAATCTTTTAATGAATTCTATGCTAAATTGAATGATATTGTTAATTCTGCTTTTAACTTGGGTGAAATTTATGATCAACCTAAAATTGTTAGGAAGATTCTTAGATCTTTAACTGAAGACTTTAGACCCAAGGTGACTGCTATTACTGAAAGCAAGGATGTTGACTCCATCCCTGTTGATGAACTTGTAGGATCTCTTCAATTCTATGAGTTGGATCTACCCAAAACTACCAAATCCAAATCAATGGCTCTTAAGTCTGTTGATGATGTTGAAGGTGGTGGATTTGATGATGAGCTCTCTGCTACAGAGATTGCCTACCTTGCCAAGAACTTTAGAAAATTTCTCAGGAATAGTAATATAAAGGCAAGAAGCACAAACACTGCTGAACCTAAAAATTTTAGGAAGCATGATCCCACTAAGGTTAACAACAATGATAAACCTAGAGAAAGAGTAGGTCAATCTTCCAATAATTCCTTGGGCTCTTAGTGTTTTGGATGTCAAGGGTATGGACACATGAAATCTGAATGTCCAACCTATTTGAAGTCTAAGGGTAAGGCTATAGCTGTAACCCTTAGTGATGGTGAAGTTTTTAATAATGAGTCTGATTGTGATGAGGATGGAAACTTCATTGCTTTCACCACTACTGCTGTAGTTGATGAGAGCATATCTGTTGAAGAGAACCCTTCTGATGGGGAACTCTCTGAAGATGCAGATCTTCAAGAGGCCTATAATAAACTTTGCAAAGTTGCTGCAAAGGATGCTATAAATGTTGAACTTGGCCTGAAGAAAATTGAATCTCTTGAGTTTGAAAAGAAAAATTTGCTTGTTAAACTGTTTGATACTAATGATCTTTTGAACAATGTGAAAACTGAAAATATGCTTTTGCTTGATAAAGTTAAATCTTTGGAACTTGATTTATCTGTTGCTAGATCTGCTAGTTCTAAACTTGATTAAATGCTGAGTGTTCAAAAGTCTTCTTCTGACAAAACTGGATTAGGTTATGTTGAAAGCATCTCTGTGTCCGCTCCCTATTCCACAAAGTTTGTTCCTTCATCTTCTTCTTCTGAACCTTCCGTGAGTGAGATAGTGAGTGAAACTATCAAACCCCCTGTGTGTGAGGTTGTTAAACCCTTAGAAGGTTCATCATCTAGGAAGATTAGGGTTGATCTGAAAGAGTTTAGTCTAAGAAGCCTACCCTATCTAAGGACAAGACACAAGATAGGCCTGCATGGGTTTGTCACTTTTGTGGAAAGTCTGGACACATCCGTCCAAACTGCTACAAGCTGCAAGCTGCTAAGAGAGCAAACAAATCAGAAGTACCTGTGCCTCAAGCACTTGATCCTATGGTATTTATTGGTGATTTGGTAAAGGCTTTAAACCTTTATTCCAATCTTGGAGTTGGTAATCATTCTCATGTGAATAAGAACTCCAATGCTCATAGTGCATCTAAAATATTTTGGATGCAAAAGACTCGATCTAACTGAGTCTTTTTGACATGGTCCTTGTGCTTCATTGCTCTACCCTTTGTGACCATTGTTCTTTGGTTTTTTTTTTTTTTTTTTTCTTCTAGGATTTGCATAGCATAACATTCATGCATTTCATTCTAGGTGTTTTTTTTTTTTTTTTTTTTTTAAATAAAAAAATAAAAAAATAAAAAAATAAAAAATTAAAAAAAGAAGAAGAAAAAGGAAGCACATTTTGTTTTGTACTATTCTTCTTGGTTTTTTAGAACAAGGTTGGTCAATTTATTTTCACATAACATGTCTTTTGTACCTTGTTTAGTTTTGATGAGCTTATTTATTGCACTTTACCAGTTGAAACTTTGTAGTGCATGTTGTGTGGGAAAGATGTTTATGGTTTTTGATTACTATGTCTTAATCTTGAAGTCACATGTTTTTAAATGTTTGACTTGAACTTTTAGAGAAAGGCATAAATAACCATCTCACCACTGTTCACTAGCCAATCATGAACACCTTAGTGCATATCATTAGATTTTGTGCTCGAGAAAGTGTAGCATATGCACAAAAAGAACATAAGGTGAAGCCTCGGGTTAAATTTCTTAATTCTTAAAATCAAAATTGGTGTGTACTATTAGCCTTGATGCCAAACTCACATAACTTAAAATTGGTATGTATATTATGAGGTATAAATACAAGAAACTTACATGATTGCATGCTTATGGTCTAGGAGATGTGGGAGTTATATGATATAACTCTTTTGGTGATAATCTCTTTTAAATTCTTTGTGATGAATTTTATAGACTTTGTGATTGATTGCTATTCACATATCACCTCACATGTATCTCAAGCTTTTGCTAGTTGCACACACTACACGAGTTACTCTTTGTTAAACATTGTACATGTTATTGTGTGTTTATGGTCTGACCAACCAAGTTTTGCAAATACTTTGACTTTTGTGCAAAATTAATTTGTTGCTTGAAAATTTGTGGAGAATGCAAGAAATTTTTGTTTTTGGGAATTTGGGCTTAAAATTCTTGTTTTGAAAATCATATCATCACATACTCATGCATTTTTGTTCTTAAATTTCAATGCTTTGAGTTAATTCTAAATGCTTTTCAAAAACTGTGTTTTTCCTCAAAATTTGGTGAGCATCTGCCTATTTCGATCGATCCATTCAGTTTTTCGATTGATCGAAATTTTTTAAATTTAATAGAGAGAGCCTCTATCTGTTTCGATCGATCGAAACTGATTTTCGATCGATCGAACTTGTTTCAAATTGTTTTTATAGAGTCTCTGTCTATTTCAATTAATCGAGGCTGTTTTTCGATCGATTGAAACTCGTGAATCCTATTTTTTTAAAAAGCCAGTTTGGACTTTTCAAAGTCACTTCTTCAAAAAGTTTTTCAACTTTTCTCTCTCTCCACCTTGGCTAAAGGCTTCACCATCAATTTTTTGTCGTTTTCCTCCAAGATTTTTGCAAGGTTTTTGTCCTTGAAGCCCAGTAAGTCTCTTTTGCCCTTCCTTTTGCATTTTATTTCATGATTTCATGCATTTTTCATGCATTATTTTGGGTATTTTCTGCACTTTCAAAATATTGGGGTTTTTGATGATTCAAACCTGTTTTTGTGAAATTGATCAATGGGTTTTTGTCCTAGGATGCTATAATGATGATTCTTGTAGTTTAATTTGATCAATTTTGTGGTTTTTGAAAAATTGGAAATTCTAGGGTTTGAATTTGATCCGAATTGGGGATTTTTGTCTAATTGGGTTAAATTGATGAAATTGGCTTATCAAATTGATGTATTTGGTCATTATTTTTGTTATTCTATCATGTGTGATGATCAATTCGTCAATATTTTTCAAATTGATCAAGTGGTTTTCCAAATTTTGGGGTTTTTGTATTAATACCGCAATGTTCAAGCCAATTTTGTGAATTGAAACCTTTTGGACTTAATTCACTGCATTAGAACATGCATCATAACATTTAAATTGGTCATGCATCATACAGATTTTATTTCTATTTTTTTATGTGCTAACTTGCAAGTTTGCCCTTGGTTTTGGTTTTGTGTTTTGTTCTTTTGCTCTGTGTTTTGGTCCTTATCTTAGCACCATGCCTAGGAAAACTAAAGCCAATAGGACCCCTTCCACTTCCTCTGTGTCTCCCTCTAGGGTTGAGAAGTTTAGGAATGAGAAGTGTCGAGAGGCCTTTGAGAATTTGAACCGTAAGCGTAAGATTTGGGCAGAGCGAGCTGTGGTCTTAGATGAGCTTGATCCGGCCATTAGGGCCAATTTTGAGTCTAAAGGTTGGTTGCCACTCTTAGAGATAGATCATCCACCCCTGACCGCCTTGATTAGAGAGTTTTTCTCGAACCTCTCTTGCCACATCTATGATTCCAACACTGTTAGGAGTTGGATATGAGGTGTTGAGTTCACCATTACCCCTCGGGTAGTAGCTGAGGCTCTTGGGGTTCCGGTTGTTTAGGAGCCTGACTATCCCTATAATGAATCACCCTCATTAGATGTAGTTATGTCTTACATCACTAGGTCATCTATCCAGTGGGGTTCTGATCCTCGGATCACGTCCGCTGAGCTTACCGAGACTGCCTATCTCTTCTCTAGGATAGCGTGTCATTCATTGTGGCCTATTTCTCACTTCCACACCATCCCTTTAAAGCGATGTGTGTTTTTGTATGCCTTTGTTTCTGGAGTGTCTATCAGTTTTCCTCACTTGTTCCTTCATTCTTTGAACGAGGTTCATAGGAGTTCTGCTGTAGGGCATGCGCTGATTCATCCTATTTTCATTCATACGATTTTGCTCTTCTTAGGTCTAGATGGTTTTTCGTCTGGTGAGCCTGTTCATGTTATTGCTCCCATAGGTGCCACATTTCTTCGTCAGAGGGCTACTCAATTGAGAGTTTCTCCTTCTCGTCCTAGAGGTGCGTCATTTAGTGGTATTCACCCTCCTCCCTCTTCTACAGGTGTTGATGCTGCTGAGACTTTAGGTGCTGCTGCTGATGATGATGTTCCTCCACCGATTGCTACGGATGATTCAGACATTCGTCGCACGTTGGATCATGTCTTGACCATTCAGGCGGCTCATGGACAGATTTTAGTGAACATGCTCGATGAGATCCGTGCCTTGCGTGTGGAGTTGGCGCAATTTAGACCACCTCCCTTTTGATGATGGATTCTGTTTGCCCTTTGGCATTCCGTCACAAAAAGGGAGAGTACTTTGTAGAGTTTTTACTTTCAGGGGGAGTTTATTTGTTTTTGGTTGGAGCTTGTGGAGTTCAGATTGTATCTAGGTGCTTCACTTTGTACTTAACTTTTTTAGCTCTTGCCATGTTTTGTTGGGATATTCATGTTGGGGGGAGTTTTATGTTTTGTTGGTACTTTATATGTTTCTTGTTTCAAACTGCTTATTGATTTATATTTATGAGCTATTCATTGATATTTGTCTTTATTTGTGTGTTGTTTGAAATCAAGAAGTTATTTTGTTTACTTGTATTGTTTCCACGCATGCGGTTATGCATTTTGTTTAGTGTTTCAGGAAATATACAGGTTGATTCAATTGAGCTGCTGTCTACACTTGCAACTGATGGATAGTAGTTAGGATTGAATTTGTTTTATGAGCATTATTTTGTAAAGGGCTTTTTATTTTGTAAACTTTGAGCTTCTAGTTGTGTTTTGTCAAGGATTGACAAAGGGGGAGTTTGTTAGGTTCTAAAGTCTTAGGATTTTATGTATTTAGAACTCTAATTTGTATTGTTGGCAAACCATGATCAAAACAATGTTTTAGAAGTGTTTTAGTCTAGCTCAAAGTTGTGATTTTATATAAAGTTGTAATCGAGTTAAAGCAAAAAGCATTGTGCCTTTCGGCCTAGCTCGATCGATCGAAAGACAGGCTCGATCGATCGAAGCTCAGGCAGAATATTTTTCTGCAGATTCGTCCAACTCAGCCCTAAGTGTTTTAAAACGTTTTTAGGGTTTCTTATTTGTCTTAAGTATAAAAGGCAAACTCTAGCCACGTTTTAGTGTTGCTCATAATTGTGGTTTGTGTAAATCTCTTGTGTGATCTAGAGGAGCTTTCCTTTACACAAACTTAGGGTTTTCAAGGAGAAGATTTATCTACGCCTTGATGATCAATTTAGTTGCTGCCATTGAAGCTTAAAGAAAACACAAGCGGGTGTGCTTGTATCTGGTGGTGAATCCAAGAAAGAAGGAGTTCGTGGATTCGGAGCTTGCATGTGGTCGTGTCAGTAAGTTCTACTAGTTGGTAGTAATAAGAAGTCGAGTGTGGGGGCTTGTAAGTCTTATTGTATGAACTTTGATTCTTTCAAGATAGTGGATTCAAGTTTACCTTGAGGATAGCTAGGTCAAATTCTTCCCAGGTTTTTACCGGTTTGGTTTCTTGGGTGATCATATCTTGTGTTATTTATTTTCCGCTGCTTTGCATGATTTGATCTTTTATATTGTGATAACCTAGACTTGTTTAATTAGACTAAGTAATAACTTGGCTAATTACCTAGGTTTAATCAATTGTTTTAAGGGGTCTAAAAACTATCATCAAGGTTCTAGGTACCTGAACTGTGGATCTAACATCTGAGGTTTGGATGAGAGTGGTTTCTCCAAATTTTCTTTTGTCTATGGCTTGGATAAACATGTTTGTTCTGATGCACTTATAATATATTCTATATATAAGGGCTAGTTGTCTAGTTCCATTTAACATAAGAGTTCCATGTGTCTTAATGTTGAGGGTGAGGACCTTCAAGATGTGAGGGTCATCAAGGGCTACAGTGAAATTGGGGAAACAGTTGAAATGAACTGGTCCACCATTTAAACTGGATTCCATGGTACCTAAGAGGCTGTCATTAAATCTAAGATGACGAGTGTCTTTGAAGGCCATAAGGATTGAATTGTTCAACCCTTCTCTAATCAATGGTTTTACTCCTACTTGGACTAGACCAATATGGAGGAATTTATGATCTTCTTCCTTGTGAGCTTTTATTGCTGCAGGGGACAACAAGTAACAAGTAGCATGTTTCATACTCCTTGTTGATGCTATAAACTTGCTCTATAGTCCTAACATGGTAGTCTGTTTTGAAAGTCTTTTTCAAGGACCATGACGATGACTTATAAACCTGGTTTGTGGGTACTTTTGGTATGTTCCAATCTCCTAACTTCTGATCTAAATCTGAAAGTTGGTATGAGTCCGAGTTTACGTTCCATCATCTTGAGGAATCTCAGGGAGGGTTGTACTGCAAGATCTAATGCTAGACGATGAATCACTCCTTTTAAACATCCTATTCATCATTCTGAATTAAGGCTTAAATTAAACAATTATATCCTAATTACCTTTATCTCCAAATTCCTAGATATAATCTTTAGATTTGAAACAGAGAATACACACGGGACAAATGCCTTTTCACAAGCTAACTACAACCTCTTACTGCCGCAAACTCTCCACAATGCTAACACCCTAAAACGCCTCTCTCTCGGCTGACACAGGTGAACCAAGCATGAACAGGAAAGACACTGGGTCTAACTAGGTTGCAAGACGGCTTAGATCTGGTCTTACTCGTCTCAACAGTATACATCTGCAACAAATTTTGGGCTAAAAACAGAGATATGGAAAGGCAGATAACTGGGAAACAATTGATTAGCTTAAACAAATAATATCAAAATAATAGACAGAAGTTTAAACGGGAGGCTTAGCCTACCACCAAAAGAGATTACAGTAAACAAAGACTGAGAAGAAATAATAGATGAAGAAAGTGATAAATGGGAATGGAAGAGTTATCAGAAAATAGATGTAAAACAAAATATAACTTGTAGGAGATAACATATTCAAAATAATGAATAATGCACAAAATAATGGATAGCTATGACAGTTGTACTGGCCAACTTGATTAAATATAAACAGTAACTTACAACTTACGATTGGCCAAAACTTGGCTCTGATACCAAAAGGGGGTAAGTTACTGTTTATCCTTATGAAAGGTATGAAGGCACTTCTTTTGGAACAGAACCCAGGGAAGCAACATCCCTTCAAGAATTTGTTTCACTTAAAATAATATTTTCCAGTGGTAATGTGGCCATCACCTTACAAGAAGTTTTATCTAGGAATTTCCAATTTACAAATGGAGTGTAAACAGAACTTCCACCCTCCATCAAAATTATCCTTGATAACCTCCAAAGAGCCTTTACCCAAAGCAACCACCGCCTTTTTCAGAGAACCCTCAGAGCACTAGAAATACACGTAGTAAATCTTGAGGCAGAAATTGAAATAAGCCGAATTTCCATTAGTCAACTCTTTGGCAAGGAGGATATGCATTCAATGGATAAAATGACTATTATGGGCATTGATTATGCTAGGTTAAGTCTTAAGACTCAAAACCAACTAAGAAGTGTTGTTGCCAACTTGCCTACCGACATACAAGTTCGTATCTTGGGAAGCAAGGCTATGTCTGAATCATGTGACCTATGGTTCAAGCATTTCAGAATATTGGTCACCACCCATTTCCTAGTTTATAGGGAAGACTCGGATGATATTGACAATGCCTTCATCCAGTCAACTTGGGAAGAATACTTTGGGAGCAGCCACAGGGTCTATGAAAAGAAACATCCCTTCCTCGAACTAATAATCAATTATGAAGATTGGTTTGTTGAAGAAGATCCAAGCTGGCTTTCACAAATGTTTGAATATGGCTTTATCAAGCTCATCAAGCTAACAAGCCATAACCAGATCAACCAGTTTCCTCAAATTATCCAACAGGCTGTTTCAGGAATCAAAAGTCCTTTTGTCTCCATTAGATGCTGAAGTACTCTCCCACAATGGGACAATAGCAATTGGATGATTGTCCAACCTGTACACCATCTTGTACTCATCAATGGGTACACCCATAATGGCCCCTAGTTCACTGTAGCCCTTGATGACCCTCACATCCTGAAGGTCCTCACCCTCAACATTAAGACACATGGAACTCTTATGTTGAATGGAACTAGACAGCTAGCCCTTATATACAGAATATATTATAAGTGCATCAGAACAAACATGTCTATCCAAGCCATAGACAAAAGAAAATTTGGAGAAACCACTCTCATCCAAACCTCAGATGTTAGATCCATAGTTTAGGTACCTAGAACCCTGAAATGGTCGGAAATAACCTTCCCAGAAAGATGGACTTTAGAGAATGAGAATTATCATCTACAGATCCAAAACCCAGATAGGAACCCAGATCTAGATCTCGTCCAGCAGTTAGCCGATGGAACGGTTAGACTCAGTTTTGACCAGTCTAGGTTTAGGACACCCTTAGAATATGTTGAACCCAGGCCCAGATCCCCGATAGATCTGCACCAGGATCCCAGGTCTAGATCCTCATTAGATCTACGCCAACCTTTTAGGCAGCCAACTATCTTTCTTCAAGATAGACCTTCATCCCATTGTAGTTCATCTAGAAACCTAGCTCCCTTTCCCAGATCAAGAAGAGACCTAGGACCAGAATTCCAAGGTGTAAAAACCCATTCCTAGGTTAGTACCCCTTGTTACACAGCCAAGCAAGACTCAGTTGCTGATCAAGAAGAAGACAGCACTAGCCAAGACAGTCAAAAACCTCCTTCACCTTCAGAAACTGATATGAGAGATCCCTTTCAGCCAGAAACTGAAATTGATCGTCAGCTCATGGTGATAAGGAAAGTATTCACCCCTGACATGGATGCCTTAGGCAAAGAATTTGAATCAGAAGGGAATAAAGCCAAGAGAGAAGCCTATAGAGCCAACCATACCAAAGAACAATAGGTAGAAGTTTTGGCAAAATGGAAAGAATTCATGAAAGAGATATCCAGCAATGTCCCTTTCTTTGAATACTTTGAGAACCATTTTGAATGGCATAAGAAGTCTTGTGTGATCACCAAAACCAACTGGACCATAGAAGACAACAAAGGAGTTAAGAAAGTTGTTCGGTCTAGTCACCCTCCCCAGGAAGCTATACTATTTAACCACTGTGGTACTGAAAACATAGTTGCTTCTCCCTTCAAGTTCCCAACCGAAGAAGAAAAGGTTGTCAAGAAGGTAATAGAGCAAAACAACTATACCAACCAATGTTTAGGAGTCATAGGAAAATAGCTTGATAGGATCGAAGGTAGGATTGACAATAAGGCTATCCTCCAGCCAGGAAACCCTAGCAAACCTATCCAAACCCTAGAAAAGCCTTTAGTTAAGCTCCCCAAAACCAGACAAGCCAGTCTCAAGCCTAAGCACCAGACAGCTCTAGAAATCGTAGCCCAGAAGCTTGAAGAACTTGTGAAGAAGGAACCAGTCACCCCTTCACCAGATCACACCACAACCAGTAGAGACCCTAGGCTTAGAACCTTACATGCCCACACAGCTTCTAGCAGTTCTAGTAGAACCTCTAGGGAAATTGAAAAAGAGATAGAACACCTAGAAGACCAATTCCGAGGATTACTGGTAAATAAGCTTTACCAACCCAAGGTAAACCCAACCAGCCTTACCAAGAATTGGTACCCCAGACCCACACCTCTTGACCTCCAGTATGAGGAAAGGACTACCCAGTTCACAGTATCCAGCGGTAAACTCTATGAATGGAACATAGATGGTTTATCCAAACAAGAAATCCTAAACAAGATTCAGCATATGACCATGGTAGCCAACAACTACCTAAATGATGGACTTCAAAACACAGAGGTCGTAGAGCTCATGATTTTAGGAACATAGATGGTTTATCCAAACAAGAAATCCTAAACAAGATTCAGCATATGACCGTGGTAGCCAACAACTACCTAAATGATGGACTTCAAAACACAGAGGTCGTAGAGCTCATGATTTTAGGATTCACAGGAAAACTGTTAGATTGGTGGAATAATTGTCTAACAGAAGATTCTAAGGAAGACATTAAACATGCTATCCAAAAAGATGAGAATAAGAACCCCATCTTTGATGAACACATAGGAAGAGGTGTTCCGGACGGAGTCAATATCCTAATCTATACGATCATGAAACACTTCGTAGGTAAACCCAGCAACATTACATCTAGGATTTACGACCAGTTGAGTAACCTTAGATGTAAGAACCTTGGAGAATACAAGTGGTATGAAGATGTGTTTACCACCCGTGTCATGCATAGAAGTGATTGTAACTCTCCATTTTGGAAGGAGAAGTTCATCAATGGCTTACCCACATTATTTGGACAAAAGGTCAAAGAAACTCTTGCTAGCCCTTTAGGTGTCATAGATTATGATAACCTAACCTATGGAGACATCTCTAGTAGAATCCGAAATGAAGGAACGAAGATGTGTAGAGATCTCAAAATCCAAAGTCAAGCCAACAAGAGCAAAGCCCAATACGAAATAGGAAATTTCTGTACTCAATATGGCTTACCTTCAATAATCCCCAAAAGGAAATCCAAACACAGAGGAAAAGAACCCTCTGAGAAATCACATAGGAAGAAAACAGCCTCCAGGTACTATAGAAAACAGAAGTTCAAAACTGATGATTTCTATAAGAAAGGAAAATCCAAGTCCACAGGAAAGTTCATACCTAAAACATCAGGAAAATGTTTTAAGTGTGGAAAGAGAGGTCATTTCCAGAAAGAGTGTAAAGCTAAGGCTAAATCCCTTATCAATACCCTCATTAGTGACCAAACCAGTAAAGAAGAAATCTTCAAACTCTTAGAACTTGATCGCTCAAATAGTGAGTCTTCAAATAATTCTAGTGAAGAAGAGAAGCACCAGTTGTATAGGTCATCCTCTGAACCTTCTAGAGCTCCTCTAGCTCCTCTAGTGGAACAGATGAAGTCCTAGCTTGCAAAGATGGTCGTTGTAGGAACAAGACTATCGGTGTTCTTTCTAAGCAAGAAGAATTGCTCTTAGATCTCATAGAACAGATCGAAGACCCAGTTACCAAAGCTCAAAAACTCAATGAGCTTCACAAAACCCTAGTTAAGGAAGCTAGTACATCCAAACCTAGAATCCAGGAACCCAATGTTGATTTGGAAAAAATCTACAATAGGTTTACCAAATCCAAGAAAGAGGTAACCATCCAAGATCTCTAGAAAGAGATTAAGGATACCAAATCAGAAGTAAGAACCCTTAAGCAAAAATTAACCATCTTTAGGGTTGATCACAATCTCATGGACCAGAGAGTCAAACAGTAAGAAAACACTTCTCATCAAGGCAATGAGGAAGGCACCTCATTATAGAACCCTTTTGATGAAGAAATAGATGAAACAGTTAACCCTACTACAGATATGGAATAAGAACCTACTAACGAAGCATTCTTGCATACCATCAGTAGAATTAACTTCCAGAAATGGAACTCCAAAGTCAGGATTGTCATCAATAGAGATTTTGAATTTGAGGTAGTAGCCTTAATAGATTCAGGTGCTGATCTCAATTGCATCCAAGAAGGAATCAATTCCTCTAAATTCTTTCGAAAAACCAAAGAAAGTTTAACTTCTGTAAATGGAGGAAAAATGCAAATTGAATTCAAAATCCCAAAAGCACATGTTTGTCAAGACAATACGTGTTTTAAAACCACATTTGTTCTTATCAAAAATATGACAGACAGAGTCATCTTAGGAAACCCTTTCATGTGTCTCTTGTACCCTTTCATCACGGATAGTGAATGAATCACTACCCATACTTTTGGCCAACCAATTAGGTTTAAGTTTCTTAGGAGCCCAGAGCCTAAAGACATCAACAGTCTCCAGGAAGTCTCTATCTCTAAGACCCTTAGCCTCGTCAATGCCAAAACCCAGCATCTCAAATATCTTAATGATGAACTTAGTTACCAAAGAATTGATAAACAATTAGCCTGTGAAACTTACCAAAAAAAAGATCAGAAAGTTTGAAGAAAAACTTAAGCAAGAAGTCTGCTCTGATCTTCCTACAGCCTTTTGGCATAAGAGAAGGCACGAAGTTGCCCTCCCTTATGTCAAGGATTTCCATGAAAAGAACATCCCTACCAAAGCTAAACCTATCCAAATGAGTCAAGAACTTATGGATACTTGTAAAGCTGAAATAGATGATCTTCTTAAAAAGAGAATCATTAGAAACTCTAGGTCACCATGGTCTTGCCCAGCCTTTTATGTTCAGAAAAACGCTGAAATTGAGAGAGGTGTCCCTAGACTTGTTATCAATTATAAGCCTCTTAACAAAGTCTTAGAATGGATTAGGTATCCTATTCCCAACAAAAGAGACTTAGTTAACAGACTTAGCAAAGAAATGATTTTTAGTAAGTTTGATATGAAGAGTGGTTTTTGGCAGATACAAATCAGAGAGTCTGATAGGTACAAGACAGCCTTTACCACACCCTTTGGTCATTACGAATGGAATGTAATGCCTTTTGGTCTCAAAAATGCACCTTCTGAATTCCAGAACATCATGAATGAAATCTTCAATCCATTTTCCAACCATATTATTGTATACATTGATGATGTACTCATATTTTCAAAATCCCTGACACAACATTGGAAACACCTCAGATCATTTCTTCATACCATCAAGTCCAATGGTCTTGTTGTCTCAGCCCCAAAGATTAAACTTTTCCAAACCAGCGTTCATTTCTTAGGTTTCGATATACGATATGGTGTTATCAAACCCATAGACAGAGCCATCCAGTTTGCTGATAAGTTTCCTGATGACATTCTAGACAAAACCCAACTTCAAAGGTTTCTAGGATCTCTCAATTACATTGCTGATTTCTATCAAAATCTCAGGCAAAAATGCGAACCTCTTTTTGATAGGCTTCGGACAAATCCTCCCCCTTGGACCCCAATTCATACCTCTGTTGTCCAAGAAATAAAAAAATATGTCAAGACACTTCCTTGCCTAGGAATCCCCTCAAAAAATTCGTACAAGGTCGTCCAGACAGATGCCTCTAACATTGGTTATGGCGGCATTCTTCTCCAACGTGTTAGTCCCACTTCCCAAGAACAAATAGTCTGTTTTTATTCAGGAATTTGGACTCCTACTCAGCTTAACTACAGTACTATTAAAAAAGAAATTTTATCTATAGTACTATGCATTTCAAAATTTCAAAGTGGTCTTTTGAATCAAAAGTTTTATTAAGGATTGGTTGTAAATCTGCAAAACATGTTTTAGAAAAAGATGTTCAAACCATTGCATCAAAACAGATTTTTGCACGATGGCAAGCCATCCTTTCCATTTTTGACTTTGACATTAAATTCATACAAGGAACTCAAAACAGTATCCCTGACTTCCTAACCCGTGAATTCCTGCAGACTCCAATACAAGATGTCCGGGAAAAGACCCGTACAGCCCCAACCTCCAAAATTGCCTAAGCAACAAACCTCCAAAGATACTAACCAGGCAAAGAACCCTGGCCCTTTAGTACCCTTTTCTCCTAGACCAACAAAAGCCCTACCTGTGTCACCATCTGTTGTTGCCAATCAGTATCTGGTTTCCACCATTCCAAAACCAAATTACAAGAGGCCCCAAGGACAACACAGTTACAGCTCTGCCTTAGCCTTACCTCCCCCCAAAGCAATCACCCCATATATAGTTGAAGAACCTTTTGGTCCAATCGTGCCCAAAAAGTTTCCCTCTCTTCCTCCTAGAATAGGAAGATCCTCCTATATTAAGAAACCTTTTGTCCAGCACATCTTTTATATCGAACCTCACTTGGTCCACATAACAGATCTGCTGGCATTGGCAATGGAAGTCTTGCCCACAGGTTGGCACTTTCTCCCCAAAAGCCCGGAAAAGAACATCAAATTCTACAAAGGCATCCTCACTCAAGAAAAGTCTGCTCGAGTAGAAAATATCATGGATCATAAGAACCCCTCTGAAGTCCTCTATCATAAATTCATAATCCAAAGTTTTATAAGCTGCAAAGATTGGGGACACCCCTCCTCACTCAAAACACTTACAGCCCTCAAGGGATCAGAACCCCAGTACAATTATTATGATTATATGGACGCCTTCAAAAAGGTTTTGTTTTACTAGAACAAAAATTATGATCATTCATGGTTCGTGCAGTTTGACAAGAAGTTCTCCAGTCTAATCCCTTCATGGTTCCTCAAGTGGTGGGAAATCTTTGGATCGATTCCTCATAACTTCCCTGAACCCCTTCAGGATGCATTAAGGTATTTCAACACCAGATTCCAGGTCGACAGCCATACTTCCCAATTCCCAGCAATTTTGCACATGACAATTAAGTACAAAATTCATTGGATCAGTATGTGGAATTATGCAATCAACCAGAACCTTTTAGACAGAGAATTCTTTGTGAAATGGTGGGATAGTTTCAGGTTCAACGAGATTATTGCCAAAATACACAAAGAATTCCCCCCTCCAGTTCTGAAAGCCATTGCTCATAGTACAAGATCACAATCTAGTCTAGACTCCGTCCAGATCGCCGAGAAATCTAGCAAAGAGCTCAAAGATCTTGCCCAGCAATTACTCCTCCAATCAGAACAATTAGAGTCAGAAGAAAAGAACTCTCCTGCCTCTTCAGAAGCCTCATGTAATTGTGCTCCAATAGACCCATTCCAGGACTCTCAAGATCCTTATGATGGTTGTAACTTTGACAGCGATTAGGCAATTCAGAATAGCTCCAGAAGTCCCAGAATAGCTCAAGAACCACCTTTGAAGCCCGGTTACTATTCCAGAACAGTACCCGCACCAGCAAAGTTGCAGACAGACTACTATTTATCCACAGTCCCAGAACACTGTGCATGATCACTATTCAGAAAAGTAAGGGGACAAATCACTATTCATGAACAGTGACCGTTACTGTTCATCAAACAGTGCCCAGACAGAATCATTCAGTTTACTATTTGCTTTCGGTAGAAAAGAAATTCACCCAGAGTAAAAGTAAATCACTCTCTGTGATTCCAACAATCTCCTAAAAGAATCCAAGGCTTCCTCCAGCTATTTAAGGAACCCTTTGCTTCAGTCTTCAGCAGGTCCAATTAGCAGTCTCCATTCCCAGAGCTCAGAAACCTCCATTCTCTTTACTTTGTAAACAGATGGCTTTCTCAGTTTATTTTCAAGTTTACACTTGTAACGCTATAGTCTTAGCCTTTACAACTGTAACCTTTTACTTATGCTTCCGCACTGTGATGGCTTCAGTCGGCCCTCACCCCCTTTGTCTGTAACTTACCCCCTACATATATTATAGTACGGTGAATGATATAAAATTTTAATTAAAAAAGTATTGATTTGAATTAATGAATTTAATATAGACTTTAAATAAAATTCCAAATAAAATTATTAGCTTTGTTTGAAAAAAAGTAAATAAAATAAAACTCAATTATGGTTTGGAACAATGGACTTTTTATTAAAGCGCATTTCTAAAACTACACCAAACACGCGGTTTAGATTTTCGGTAGCAAAAATGGCTTTTTAGGCTCCTAAAAGCCGAAACAAACGCACATTAAGTCAAAGTTATGGCAAAGAGTTATGAAATAATTTGTATTTCTAAAACCACACTAGATTAAGTCCCAAAAGTCCAAGTTGGGAGCCGCAGCCTGACAGCATTTCGCAGAGACAGTATCTTGTGAGACAAGCGCATGCGCCCATCGCCCATCTCCCACAAGACTTTTTCCCTCCCGCAATAGTTTACCCACTGTGCACTTCTTTTACCTGTCTCTTCTATTCATCTTTATCTTCACACATCAGTCTCACAATTGTATTGCATATCAATTTGGTAATAGCAATCGGAGCATGAAGAAATATGATTTATACCCCATTTGCTCCGTTTTGTTGTTGGTCGTGTTGCTGAAACAACATCCATCAAAAGCCCAACAACCTTACGTGAATGACAAACAGTTCAACTGCGGCCAAGACCTAAACATCACGAATGGGTTTAAATGCAACGGCGCCGAAACCAGTTGCCAATCCTACCTCACGTTCCGATCCACTCCTCCTTACGATTCTCCACTGTCCATTGGCCTCCTCTTGCACGCTGATTTTTCCTTCATCGCCGAAATCAACAACATCACAATCTCCCAGGAAATCCCCACCGACACCAAGACCATCATCCCTATCGATTGTTCATGTCTGGGTCATTACTACCAGCACAACAGCTCCCACCAGGTGCGGCCGTCCGACAGCTATTTCAGCATGGCCAACGACACCTTCCAGGGCCTCACCACTTGCCAGGCCATGAAGCGTGAGAACCCTTATACAGTTGAGACTCTGAGCGTGGGCGTGAAAGTAAGAGTCCCACTCAGGTGTGCTTGTCCCACGTCCAACCAGACAGCAAGTGGCTTCATGTACTTGCTCGCTTATATCACTACCTCGGGAGATAACATCTCTACAATTGCCGATTTATTCGGTGCGGACAAGCAGAGCATACTTGATGCAAACGAACTATCCGAGGATAGCATTATATATCCATTCACAGCCCTTGTCGTCCCATTGAAGAGCAAGCCCACCGGTATAGTTAAAAGCGTAATTTTAGGTAACCATTCTTGCCAATTCCAACCCCCCTTCTCCTATTACTAATTTAATATCATACTATTTTTTTTTTCTTTTTTTTTTTTAAGTATCCTATTAGTCGGTAGCCAGTGCAGAAAATTTTAATATAATATGAAATTTAATAATTATGAACAGAAATTTATGATGATTTTGTTTATTTATCAAATTATATTTTCAATCATTTAAACAATTATGATATGCCACAATTCTTATGAATAGTTTATGTATAGAATAGAATTTAAATTCATTTTCAATAGTGATGTGTAAAATTATAAGATCTCAAAAACTTATATGACACAATGTTATGAGATCAAACAATAATTAAACGGTTTCCAATACTTTGTCAAATTTCACCGGTTGGCCCTAAAGTTACACTCACTCTGGCTTACATCCTTGTTGCAGTTCCTTTCGTTCTTGAATCACCCAACTACAAAGTATCTAAATAAGAGTTTCAATTATTAAAGTTATGTGTTATTTAAATTATGGATGAAGAGTCCTTACTTTAAAAAATATATAAAAACAAAGAGAAGAATCTTGAAAGATTTGAAGCCCCTATAGGTGAAGGACGAGAAAATGAATTTTATCAATCTTATTATTTTGTTTTCTAAAGAACAATTAGTCCCAGCATCTTAGAGCATAGTAAATGATAAGAAAATGCTATTGCTAGTAGAACATTAAAATTTTGGTTGTCCAAATGCAGGTAATTCAAAAAACAGGTCGGCTAATAGGTGGTGGATATGGCTCATCGTGACAGTTGTGGGAATTATTATTGCCTTGTTGTGCTTCTTATGTCATTCAAAATGGAAAAAACAAAAAGCCGAAGGTAATTGATGCTCCTACCACAGATTTTCTTTTATATAATTAGCAACATATTTTTTAAGTTATATTTTGCTTAATTTCGTGTTAATTAGGGGAGAGAAAAAAGAAACAAAAGATGCTCCTAATGGAACTTGGAGGTAATGAAATAACTTTCAATGTACATGACAAAGTGAAGAAACAAAGCAAATATGGGCAAGATGGATTGCAAACATTCAGCTTCAAAAGCATTTATGATGCTACAAGCAATTTCTCAACTGAAAATAAATTAGGAGTGGGTGGTTTTGGACCAGTTTATAAGGTTAGTTCTTCACATCTTTTAGTCTCATAAATTTTTTTTTATAGAGTTTCAACCTATAGCGTCCACCAAAGGTTTTGAAGATTTTGAACTAGACACATTATAGCAAGAATCTTTAAGCAAAAACTTGAGAAGAAAGTGAAGAAACTTTGCCCTTTTTGCTGCTGGAACCGTGTGTGTAGAGAGGAAGAGAGCTTAAGCTTTCTAGCTCTTTCTAGTTCTATGTGAGAAATGAGAGGAAAAGGAGCTTAAGCTTTCTAGCTCTTTCTCACATGTATTTGTGGCTTGCTACATGTCACACATGCATGGTAAGAAAAACAAGTGTCCTCTCAAGGATTGGGCAAAGTGTCTTAAGCTTATTGGTTCATGTCTCTAAGAAGTTACTAAAATACCCTTCCCTTAAGTAGCTAATTAAAAGAATAACTATATATATATATATATATATAAAGTATCAAACTTAGTTGAATGGTCCATGGTAATTAAGATTTAACCCTCCATTCCTAATTAGCTAGTGTAGGGCACCACACATACAATATATACAACTCTAAAAATAAAATTTTAACATTTTACGTAAATAAAAAAATCAATAGTTAAAAAGATGTGTGCAGACATTTATATTTATATATATATATATATATAATAAAAAATAAAAAACTCAATGAGGTAATAGATCTAACACTAATAGCATTTATTTTATAATTGCTGGTCAAGTTGGGGAGTAATAATGTTAGTGTTTTTTTTCATCACAATACATAAAATTTATTATATTGTTATTATACGATGATATATTGAAAATGAGTCAATAATAAATTTAAGTTTAAAAGTTTACGATAAGGTCATAATAAAATGGTCAGGTTAGTTTGGTACTAGTCAGAAACTAATCAGACTCAAATGGGTTACAATTTCTATTACACCTATTCTATTTTTTCGTTCCAATTTGGATGGGTTATTGGATCCTGGTCCAATTTAATTTGCTAGATCTATCTACAACCTTAAATTAACCTATTTCATCTCTTTATTTTTTGTTAGGTTCAACATTTAAACTTAAGACCTAATCAAGCTAGCTAATCCAACTTGACCAATTAATTTGCACTTGAACCTCATCCCAAGTGCTAGATAGAAGTTTGATAGAAAATTAAATAATGTAATTGGAGATTGATTTAAGGTAATGTGAGTAAAATATGACTAAAACAATATATTTTTAGGGTAAATTACCTGATGGGAAAGAAATAGCAATTAAGAGACTCTCGAGAAGTTCTGGACAAGGATTGCTAGAGTTCAAGAATGAAGTTGTTCTCATTGCCAAACTCCAACATATTAATCTTGTCTGACTTTTAGGATTTTGTATTCAGGAAGAAGAAAATATAGTAATATATGAGTACATGCCCAACAAAAGTTTAGATTTCTTCCTCTTCCGTAGGCTATATGTTCATTACTACGAAAATTTGCTTATATGATGATATTTTTGTTTTCATTTATTCTAAGTCAATTAATATATACACTTATTTGCTATTATTTTCTACTATGAGTCAGATTATACTAAAAAGTATTTATTAAACTGGAAAAAACGCTTCAACATCATTGCAGGCATTGCTCAAGGGCTCGTTTATCTCCACAAATATTCAAGGCTAACAATAATTCACTGGGATTTAAAAGCAAGCAACATTTTGCTTGATAAGGAGATGAATCCAAAAACATCTGATTTTGGCATGGCAAAAATATTTGGGTTAAAAGGATCAGAAGAAAACACAAATAGGGTTGTTGGAACATAGTAAGTATGCATTTCCTTTCAAGCATGCATAATTGAATTCTATTTGTGAGTGTGTGTGAGTGAATATATGTGCTTATGCATACACTAATTAAATTTTATTGTTAATTATTATTTCAGTGGTTATATGTTCCTAGAATACACAATGAATGGTGTTGTTTCAATAAAAATTGATGTATTCAATTTTGGAGTTCTACTATTAGAAATCATTAGTGTCAAGAAAAACAATAGTCGCTATCACTCTGAGTATCCACTCAACCTTATAGGATATGTAAGTTTCCCTCTTGATCCTTCTTATCATGTGCATGGAAATTTTGAACTTAATAGCTAACATTTATGAATAATTGGGCTTGTATCAGGCATGGCAGTTATGGAATGCAGGTAAAGGTATAGAGTTTACAGAGCCAACAATACTAGATGAGTCATTCATTCCATCTGAAGTATTGAGATGCATTCATGTTGGTCTCTTATGCGTACAAGATCAGGCAACAGATAGACCCACCATGCTAGATGTTGTTTCGTTTCTTGCAAATGAAACTATTCAACTATCTACTCCGAAACAACCTGCATTTTTTATCAACACAATCACAAAAGACTTAGATGTTTCTAAAAATAAGTCAAAAAATTATTCAGTAAATAATGTCACAATTTCAAAATTGGATGCCAGATAAATACTAAAATACTTGACTTAGGTTTCTAAAAATAGGCCAAAAAATTATTCAATAAATAATGTCACAGTTTTATAATTGGATGCCAAATAAATACTAAAATACTCGAGTTATTATGAAAATCTAGTATGTATATACATGCCTTTGTGATAGGGGCTATACTTGATTATGACTTTACAAGCTTGTATGGTTCAATGATTTATTACAATTTTTAATTAGGGTTATATACTTATATGCCTATATCTGATTACATTTATTTTTAATTTTGTTAAAAGTAATGAGAAGAATTAACAGTACTTGTGTGAGTTAACTAATGTAACTAGAATAGATTGATTATAATATGCATCACTACTGTATCTTATTTTGCGGTAATAATTGTTGAGCCCAAAGGATTTTTCCCTTCCACAAGGGGAATCTGGACAGGGTGACCTACTGTCTCTAAATATTCTTATTTTTTGCAGAGAGAGAGAGAGTCTACAACACTCTTAGGACTGTAGCTAAGAATGAGAATGAGCTAAAAGGAATAACAACAAGAAAAGTGAACCTTGTTTAACCTTATTTTTTATTTTAAATTATATCCTCTTATTTTATCAAGCTAATATGGGAAATTACAGCAAACTTTGCAAGTTGCCATAGATATATGAAGAGGCCACGGCTCAATAGCTTAATAGGGAGAAAACTACAATTTTCTTCATTAAGAATACTAAGGTTGATATGAGGAGCCATATAAAAACCTTTTAAGGGTTTCCAAAGTTAAAGTCACTAGTCGCTAACCCGTGCAATGCACGGAAGAGTCAAACAAAAGTTATAAATTTTCACTTATAAAAGTTACAACTTAAGAGGAAAAAAAAAAATACTAAGACCAAAATACTAGAGGTTGCCATCTTTTGTTGGGAGGTCCAAACAAAATACTTTTTTAGGACTTTTGAATACTGTTTCTTGAAGGAGAATTTGCTATCAAAACAGGGTTGAGAGGTGCTTATTAAAGCAGTCACACAATCCATCCCAATGTACACTATGACTCTATGAGCTGATCAAGAATTCCCATTGCACTATGCAATGATTTGATTAACAAAGATGATGAGCGATTTTTTGGTACAAGTACGAAAATAATGGTCATTGGATTTATTGAGGTTTATTATGCAAACCTCAACAAGACCAAGAGAAGTTTGGTTTTCATGATTTGAGAGCATTTAAATACCATTTCTTGAAGGAGAAGTTGCTATCAAAACAGGGTAGAGAGGTGCTCATTAAAGCAATCACACAATCCATCCCAATGTACACTATGACTCTATGAGCTGATCAAGAATTCCCATTGCACTATGTAATGATTTAATTAACAAAGATGATGAGCAATTTTTTGGTACAGGTACGAAAATAATGGTCGTTGGATTTATTGAGGTTCATTATGCAAACCTCAACAAGACCAAAAGAAGTTTGGTTTTCATGATTTGAGAGCATTTAACTTGGGCTTGCTTGTCATATACTCGTTAATCGTGGACTCATTTTTGATTAGGTTATTCCAAATTAAATCTAGACATTAGAATTATTAAGATAATCATCTACATTAAAAGATAAATAATTATTGAAGTAATTAAAGAAATCACAAATTACGTGTCAAGATTATCATGTGATTTCATGTCTATCATTCTTTTTCATTTACACTAAAACAAATTGAGTTTTTTTATCAAATTTTATTTAATATTAAACAATGAATTAAAATCAACTAAATTTATCCTATGCATGAATGTCTATGGTAAAACCATCCATATACCAATAAAAAATCCTTTTTTGATTCTTTCTTTATTTTTTTTCTTTTTTTTTTGGTATTACCTTGGTCAAAACTTCGAATTTTGACTCAAAAACCATTTTACTCTTTTGTCTTATGATGGCCTGATATGATGAGGATTTTGCTGTCAGATCAATCATGGAATTTTTCACCCATGTGAAATGACTATTTTACAATTTTGAGTGTTGTGTAGCTAAAAATAAATGGTTTTGATTGTTTCCAAAATTGGGTGTCTACATATGCCCCAGTGGCAGACTTACTGAAAGTGAACACCGATTCTCCTAGAAAATACCACATTTCATGACCAAATCAAACTCATAATCATAGAGATATGATGCGGAATGTGATTATGTGAGTTCAAAGTTCAAACCACTTAAAATGTTAACTCATGGTGAATGATTACCGCTCAAGGGGCTCAGGGTGAACAATTAGCACCTAAGGCTTCACTTTGGGGTCAACTATAACCACTTAAAAGTGTTAGTTTGGGTTGAGCAATAATCACTTAAGCCGTTGGTTTGGAATGTCATACTAGGAAATGGTTTAACATATTTTCAAAAACCTAGTTTTTGGGATCTAGTTTCATGCTAGAAAAGGATTTTAGTTGTTTGATGACAACCTAGTCTTACAAAAACAAGATCTCATACTAGGAAATGGTTTTAATGTTTTGTTTTTTATTTCTTATTCCAGAAATTAATTATACCATTTTGGAATATATTATGAACGGTATTGTGTGAACAAAAGTTGACATATTTACTTATGTTGAACTACTCTTAAGATATTTTTAGAGGAAAGAAGAAAATCAATCTCTATCATTCAGATCACCCACTCAATCTTATAGGATATGCAAGTAATCCAAACTAATAAAACTTTGTAAATTGTATATTAAATCGGACCTTGATAGTCATTGCGTCTAACTGAATTTCTATCAAGCATGGCAAATATGAAATGAAGGTAGAGGTTTATAGGTAACTGACACAACATTGAATGAAGCATATATGCCCTCCAAATGAGGCATTAAGCCGCTTTCATGTTGGTCTCTTGTGCATACAAGAAAATGCAACAGACAGATGACCTAACATGCAAGATGTTATTCACTTATTTATATGCTTTTTAATGAAACCATCTAAATGCACTATTCATAAAAAGAAATTTCAGGGACGGATCCTATAGACAAATGCACTATTCATTTCCAAATGTATATATGTTCATTTAGGAATAGGTAGGGTAGTATTTTTAATTTATATAATTGCAGATTTAGAAGGATTTCTTGTAGGCACTATATGTAAGAGCATCTCCAACAGTGTAGCTAAACCCAAAATTCTCTCTATAATAAAGAATGAAACCATAATTCATTGCTCCAACAGTCTCTCTATATCTCAAAAAGTTTTTTGCTCATGAACAGTAACTCATCAAGTTTGATGAGTTACTGTAGATTAGGAAAAAAATTTATCATATTAAAAATTTCCAGAGCTAACTTTTTTGTGCCAGTGTGAATAAAGGAAGAATTAAAAAAAAATATTAAAGAAATAATATTTTAATAGAATAGAGAAAATATAGAGATTCTGTTGGAAAATTTATTTTATAAAGTGGGTAGATAAAAAGTAAAAGTCACTGTTCACTCATCAAATAGTACAAAAATTTAAAGAAATTGCTGGAGATGCTCTAATTAGTCTTCTTGGGTTAAAAATATTATAATCAGATTTAGAAGGAAATATAATCAGACTAATTATATAAAATAGCAGTTTCTTCTCTTTTAACTTGATTTTTTTTTTTTTTTGGGGTGGGGGTGGGTGGGGGGGGGGGGGGTTGGTTGTGTGAGGGTGGTTTCTTTGTGTGAAATCCTCTATTTCTTGTATCAAAAAAAGTAAATTATACTTTGTCAAAGATATTGTTGGTCTTTCTTATCCTCCGGAAAATAGGATTATAAGGTTTATATATAAACAATAAATAAAGGTTTTGATGTCCTTGGCCCAAGGGTCCTCTAATATTGGGTGGAAATAATATTTCTAAACAAGAGTTTTCTTAAAAGAGAAGAAACTCTTCAAAAAAGAGTTCTTTTGATGGCAGAGAAGTCTTAGAAGAAGAGTAGTCTCTTCATAAAGTAGAAGACACCTAGAAGAGTAGTTTGATAGTTCTTTTAAAATTGAAAAGATACCATGATGAAAGTGATGTAAGAGAGGTCAAGAGTTGTAATTCTTCTTGAGTATAGTGGATTTGATCTCTCTCTCTCTCTCCATGGAGAAAGATTATTTACAAAACCATGTAAATTATTGTATATTTTTATGTTTATGCTTGTTGATTTATGCATTTATTTAGTGCTATTTGTTCAAATATTTTAGTGCTATTTGCACAACAAGTGAAATAAGAGATTGCACGATCGCACAACAAGCCGCATTAGAGCCCAAGGTTTATTCTAGTATAGTTCAAGAAAATTTTTGGTAAGAGTTTGCAATTGGTCGATATAAGCACAAGCGATGATTTTGGTTTGCAAACGATGATCATATTATTCAAGAAAAAGACGACTTGGATTAAGGTGGAGCTATCACAACAAGGAAGAAAAATTGTTTGATAGGATTTGAAGCAAGGTGAATATTTGTTGGAAACTGTCTCAAATTTCTATTTGGACTTTGTTATTTATTTGTATTGTCTTGGTGTGAAAGAAATGTTGAATTGATTACTTTTCTGGGTTTTGCACTATATAGAAGAAAGTTTATTCTTTGTCCGAAAACAACCCAGCCAAAGGTACTAAGACTGGACCTCTGTCATGTACCCAATATGTTGCTAGTTGCTTATAGAAGGAACGAAGACCTCTTAATTTGATAAATAGAGTTCAAATCTCCAAATTAGACTAGCATAAATTTTGTTACTCAGAAAGCCATGATTGATCTTTATTCATTGTTAATATTTTACGTAATTCCAATCAAATAAAAGATAATACAAACTTACTATAATTTATCAATAACACAAATCATAATTCACTAATCTAAGTAATCTTAATCCTGTCTCTCAACAAAAAAAAAAAAAAAAAAAAAAAAAAGTAATCTAAATTCAAACTAATTTATTTAAATAAATAAAACATATCAAAAGATTGTACTCATTCTTAATCATTTTCTATCATTCTAAAGGCCGATGCCATGCTCATCACTCAATAATTTTCCGTCAATTGAACTGGGTGACTCTAAGCAATGGTGTACGACATGTCATTTTGCAAACTATGTGCTACAAGGATCTGAACAACATCAACCTACAAGTCGTTAACAGAAACACGTGCTAATGAGTCTATTCAAATGGACAAGCCGTCTGAAGTGGTTTCAATTCCGCCATTAAAAGCTCCTCTGGAGCTCAAATTGATAATCACATATAAACCCTCTTGCCGGTCCAAATGTACGGTCAGCTTCTCTATCACTTTTAGAAGCACACTCCCTTGTTAATGCTGATTGGGAGAGCAGATTCACTGGGTCAGAAGCAAATTTTCTGCCAGCTGGAGTATCTGACCATTCCCTTATGGTTCCCCGCCGATCGACATTGATAGATGGATTCCCGGTGTTTATTGAAAGCAAACTCACCTGCAAGAGAGAGGAGCAACGGACGATTCTACGATTTTTTTTTTCGTAAGATCAAGAATGTAGGGTTTTTTGGGGTAATGGCACTGGCACACTTTTCGTCTAAATAAGTTCTCTTTCGTCTTCCGATAGTTCTGACCTGCAAAGTGAGCTCTGAAAACTGGCAACCTATGACCAAAAAGCTAAAAATTAGGCACAGTAGCTTATAGAGTGGAAGGTGGGATTCTATATTCTATAGCCTATGCGCCTGCTTAGCCTAAAACATTCTTCATTGCCAATTTGCCATTTAAAAGAGCTCGAACCATGACCAATGTTGAACCCAATTTTCAAATTTCCCAAGCAAATATAAATATGAAAGAGAATAGGGATTTTCTAAATCTATCTATAGGTCACCCTTCCACACCATTCATTTCTTATCCAATTGCTCCATTCAGTCAACCTTAACATTTTCCATAAGATATTGACATCTTTGTTGAACGATAAATGTATCGTTCTCACGTGTTTGGCCGTGTAGACTAAAGGCACTTTTCCGCGTGGGTGTGTATACTATATATATTATTCTCAAGGACAGCTAACTTCTGTGGAATTTGGCGAAGTAAGAGAGAAACAGAGGCAAAGACCAGGCGGTGAAGAGAAAATCTGGTATCTATCTATGTAATGAAGGAATAGTAACTGTATTTTTCTTTCTTAAGTTTGGTGTTAATCTAACGATATATGCGGCCCCAGTGATAGAGTGTTGAGCCATTCAATGTGCCGTGTGAGATGGTGAGTCTAGGGCAAAATGGTGAAATAGCACTTTTTTGCAAAATATTCAGCAAAACAGCATTGTTCGTGAAATACGTAGTGTATCCTTGTGTTTTATGATTTTTATTAGAATTGGTAATAACTAGTACACACCTAAGCCTAATTTTGTTTATCTTTCTTGTAAAAGGGTCCTAGCTTAGTTAACTAGACATATCTATATCTATATCTATATCTATATATATATATAAAAGCAGAAGCTGAGAGAAAATGAGTTCCTAGAATTAAGGAGGTAATGACAAATAGGAAAAGTCCCTACCTAAAATTCAGACATGTGTAACTTTAAAAAGCGATACATTATATTGTTTGGCAATGCTATGCACCGTTTAAAAGCTTCTCATTATAAATATCAAAAAATTAACCGGTTGAAATTAGATGTGCACCAAAATAGAAATAGATAGGAGCGATGCGGACACGGAGAGTAACAGAGAAAGAGAGAGGCGATGAAATCAAAAACCTTCAAAAACTTTTTTGCAGACCCAAAATACTGTTTACCGCAAAACAAAACCCAATTCTCTTCTTAAAAACTGAAATTAAAACCCGTTATTCCTCTGCGTTAAAACACTGTTTCGAACCGTCTTGGTATAAAAGGGTACTAAGCGCTTAAAAAAAAAAATACAACAAAGATTGCTACAGGGAGAAAGGAGAGAGTGATCAAGAGAAAAGAGTGAGGAATAGAGAGACAGAGATAGAGAGAAGAGCGATGAAACAGAGAGAGGCCGAGAAAGAGAGAGGCGATGAAATAGAGAGAGGATGAGGCCTGGGACACGGAGAAAGAAACAGAGAAAGAGGCAGAACGGTTAACACTGCATCGATTGGGCACCATACATTGCTTTTTTTCCATTTTTTAGATTTGGGTATGAAATGTTACTTTTTGATTGAGTTTTTGTTGGATAGGTTTAGATTTGATTCGTTTTTGCTTTGGGTTTCTGGATTCTCTATCAAAATTTTTTTTTTTTCAATTTTAAATATGATTTAGGCTTTTGAAGGACTTGATTTTGGTTTAGGGTTACGTTTTTGGTCCAGCACCATCCATCTTCGGCTCCATTCAATCACAGCCTCAACGGTGACTTTGATTCCCAGTTCGTTCTCTGGCCGAGTTCGTCTCTGCAACAGCATATTTTGAAGGTATGTAAACTTTTTTCCCTCTTCAAATATTGTTTTTGTTTTCTGAAATCTGCCATGTTTTTTTTTCCATTCAATTCGGTTATGAACTTATGAGTTAGTTTTGGGTATTTTGGTTGGGTTGGTTTTGATTTAGGTTTTTGGGTTAGATTTATGTTTTGGGTTAATTTTTTTCTTTCTTAAATATAATCTATATCTATATCCATCTTCTTTAACATTATCTACTTTTATTTAACCAAACCGTTTCAAATAAATTTTTCCCACCGATTGGTGTTTTGTTGCCTATAATAAATTACATTTTTTTTCCTGTTGCTACGTTGCTGTGAATTGATGCTCTAACATTTTTAGGTTTCCATTGGTTGAGATATTTTCTGACCCACACCATTTTTATAATTTATAACTGGGTCTTTACGTTAGTGGTTTAAATATGTTACATGGGGACGTGATTAAGGGAAATTGTCAAATTTGATACTATTTGGATCCTAAGGCTAAGACTGGGTTGATTGAATAATTTGCTTTTGTTGGGCATGTAGAAAGATCTATGAGGAAGAAGCTTAACTAAAGGATTGAGCTCTTTCATGTCACATGCAATCACAGCGTAGACCCATGTATCTATGTGGATTGGATCAAAGTGCCAGTGGTGGTGAAACTTTTGTAGTGGATTCGAATTGCAAAGAGCCCAAGTGTAGGTATATATTTTATTTTGAATCCATAATGTTTGATAAAATGCTTGAAAGAAAATTGATTAATTATATTTCTATCTTGATGAATTTATAATTTATTTTCGTTTCTTCAGTATTTTGTTTGGGACTAGAAACAATTAAATTTGTGAAAAGTTGATTGAAAGAACTTACAATTACAGATACATAGCTTGCGTTCATTGGGTTTTCTTCATTTTTGCTCATGCTGATGTTGGTTGTATGATGTATCAGCCTCTAATTGACACAGGTGGAAACAAATTAACTTACCTTTGGATAAAAAAGCGGTTATTTCTTTAAAGATATACTTTGTTTTTAACTATTGACGGTTAAGGATAATTTAGAAGTGAATTTTTAAAACAATTACCATAATCTGCACATATTATATATGTCTTGCTTATTGTAGACTTTTACCATGTAGATGGAAGCAAATTATCTTAAGTCTATGAAATGAGATGTGCTTAGGGTTAATAATTATATTCAAGTTTCTTTAGAAGCCTCTAAAGTGACACCCCATATTATCCAATAATATTTATTTTAAGCAGAAAATAACTTCCTAAATGGGAATATTTAAGAGTCATGTCCTTCAACCTAAGAATACATGTGACAAATGTAAAGTGTGTGCATTAATGCTAAGGATGACAAAAATTAAGAGCGATATGGATATGATGATTGTATTTTACTTTGAAGAAAAAGACAATATATTGCAATGATTGTTATATTTAGTTTCACTAATGATTGTTATTAATGATTTCTTTTTCAGGCATAATGGCTATAAAACTGTGTTATTAAAACTTTTGGTTTGGTATTGCTTTACAAGTGTAATCTGTGTAGGACAGTCAAGCTCCTTTGTTTGACTTGCTCTTCCTTTACATTTAAAAAGGTACTACTGATGCTGTAATACTCTATGCCTCTTTTATGCAGCTTAGGTCGTATGCAAGGTTTGTTGCAAGAGGATATATTAGTTCCTAAAGCTAGCAAAAGTGCTTTTGGCTTTCAGTAAATTTCTGTTGTATCTATAGCAATTCAATATCTTCAATTTTGCCTTTAAAAACCAGGCTTTTCCAAGTGGCGCATAGAATTGAAAGACTTGCTACATTCTTTTAGCCAGTAAGACTTTCCTATTAAGTGCCACATTAGCTTACTCTCTTCAACCTATATTTTAGCATGCCTGAACTGCTACACAATCTCTTCTAACCTCTTGTCATTTGCTATTTCTGTCTCCACTCTTTCCCATTCATTTGATCATTTTGCTATGAACTCATTTGGCCTTTGTAAGGTTGAATTTATTCAACCATCTAATTGGCTTTATTCCGTGCCAAATTTGCTTGTAATTCAGCATTTAGTAACCCTGTATTTAGGTGGGTTTGATGTAAGGGTAGTGAGTGAGATAGAGTGAAGTTTGCTCAAGAGTGTGCAAGAAAACAGAGTGTCGCGGCTGGATCTCGCGGGTGACTCGC